>NW_027316163.1:0-46263 GCF_026437365.1 Eucyclogobius newberryi
AAACCAGGACTAAACCAGGTCTAAACCAGGTGTAAACCAGGTCTAAACCAGGTCTAAACCAGTACTAAACCAGGACTAAACCAGGACTAAACCAGGTCTAAACCAGGACTAAACCAGACTAAACCAGGTCTAAACCAGGACTAAACCAGGTCTAAACCAGGACTAAACCAGGACTAAACCAGGACTAAACCAGGTCTAAACCAGGTCTAAACCAGGTCTAAACCAGGACTAAACCAGGACTAAACCAGATCTAAACCAGGTGTAAACCAGGTCTAAACCAGGTCTAAACCAGTACTAAACCAGGACTAAACCAGGACTAAACCAGGTCTAAACCAGGACTAAACCAGGACTAAACCAGGTCTAAACCAGGACTAAACCAGGACTAAACCAGGTCTAAACCAGGACTAAACCAGGTCTAAACCAGGACTAAACCAGGTCCAAACCAGGACTAAACCAGGACTAAACCAGGACTAAACCAGGTCTAAACCAGGTCTAAACCAGGACTAAACCAGGACTAAACCAGGTCTAAACCAGGACTAAACCAGGACTAAACCTGGTCCAAACCAGGTCTAAACCAGGACTAAACCAGGTCTAAACCAGGTGTAAACCAGGTCTAAACCAGGACTAAACCAGGTCCAAACCAGGTCTAAACCAGGACTAAACCAGGTCTAAACCAGGTCTAAACCAGGACTAAACCAGGACTAAACCAGTTCTAAACCAGGTCTAAACCAGGTGTAAACCAGTACTAAACCAGGACTAAACCAGGACTAAACCAGGTCTAAACCAGGTCTAAACCAGGACTAAAACAGGTCTAAACCAGGACTAAACCAGGACTAAACCAGGACTTAACCTGGACTAAACCATGACTAAACCAGGTCTAAACCAAGACTAAACCAGGTCTAAACCAGGACTAAACCAGGTATAAAGGACTAAACCAGGACTAAACCAGGTCTAAACCAGGACTAAACCAGTTCTAAACCAGGATTAAACCAGGACTAAACCAGGTCTAAACCAGGACGAAACCAGGACTAAACCAGGTCTAAACCAGGACTAAACCAGTTCTAAACCAGGATTAAACCAGGACTAAACCAGGTCTAAACCAGGACTAAACCAGGACTAAACCAGGTATAAAGGACGAAACCAGGACTAAACCAGGTCTAAACCAGGACTAAACCAGTTCTAAACCAGGATTAAACCAGGACTAAACCAGGTCTAAACCAGGACTAAACCAGGACTAAACCTGGTCCAAACCAGGTTTAAACCAGGTCTAAACCAGGTTTAAACCAGGACTAAACCAGGACTAAACCAGGTCTGAACCAGGTCTAAACCAGGACTAAACCAGTTCTAAACCAGGACTAAACTAGGACTAAACCTGGTCCAAACCAGGTCTAAACCAGGACTAAACCAGGTCTGAACCAGGTCTAAACCAGGACTAAACCAGTTTTAAACCAGGACTAAACCAGGACTAAACCAGGTCTAAACCAGGACTAAACCAGGTCTAAACCAGGTGTAAACCAGGAATAAACCAGGTCTAAACCAGGACTAAACCAGGTCTAAACCAGGTATAAACCAGGAATAAACCAGGACTAAACCAGGTCCAAACCAGGTCTAAACCAGGACAAAACCAGGTCCAAACCAGGACTAAACCAGGACTAAACCAGGTCTAAACCAGGTGTAAACCAGGACTAAACCAGGTCTAAACCAGGACTAAACCAGGACTAAACCAGGTCTAAACCAGGAATAAACCAGGACTAAACCAGGTCCAAACCAGGTCTAAACCAGGACTAAACCAGGTCCAAACCAGGTCTAAACCAGGACTAAACCAGGACTAAACCAGGTCTAAACCAGGTGTAAACCAGGACTAAACCAGGTCTAAACCAGGACTAAACCAGGACTAAACCAGGTCTAAACCAGGAATAAACCAGGACTAAACCAGGTCCAAACCAGGTCTAAACCAGGACTAAACCAGGACTAAACCAGGTCTAAACCAGGTCTAAACCAGGTCTAAACCAGGTCTAAACCAGGTCTAAACTAGGACTAAACCAGGACTTAACCTGGACTAAACCAGGTCTAAACCAGGACTAAACCAGGTCTAAACCAGGTGTAAACCAGGTCTAAACCAGGACTAAACCAGGACTAAACCTGGTCCAAACCAGGTCTAAACCAGGTCTAAACCAGGTGTAAACCAGGTCTAAACCAGGACTAAACCTGGTCTGAACCAGGTCTAAACCAGGTCTAAACCAGGTCTAAACCAGTACTAAACCAGGACTAAACCAGGACTAAACCAGGTCTAAACCAGGACTAAAACAGGTCTAAACCAGGACTAAACCAGGACTAAACCAGGACTAAACCAGGTCTAAACCAGGACTAAACCAGGTCCAAACCAGGACTAAACCAGGACTAAACCAGGACTAAACCAGGTCTAAACCAGGTCTAAACCAGGACTAAACCAGGACTAAACCAGGTCTAAACCAGGACTAAACCAGGACTAAACCTGGTCCAAACCAGGTCTAAACCAGGACTAAACCAGGTCTAAACCAGGTGTAAACCAGGTCTAAACCAGGACTAAACCAGGTCCAAACCAGGTCTAAACCAGGACTAAACCAGGTCTAAACCAGGTCTAAACCAGGACTAAACCAGGACTAAACCAGTTCTAAACCAGGTCTAAACCAGGTGTAAACCAGTACTAAACCAGGACTAAACCAGGACTAAACCAGGTCTAAACCAGGTCTAAACCAGGACTAAAACAGGTCTAAACCAGGACTAAACCAGGACTAAACCAGGACTAAACCAGGACTTAACCTGGACTAAACCATGACTAAACCAGGTCTAAACCAAGACTAAACCAGGTCTAAACCAGGACTAAACCAGGTATAAAGGACTAAACCAGGACTAAACCAGGTCTAAACCAGGACTAAACCAGTTCTAAACCAGGATTAAACCAGGACTAAACCAGGTCTAAACCAGGACTAAACCAGGACTAAACCTGGTCGAAACCAGGTTTAAACCAGGACTAAACCAGGTCTAAACCAGGACTAAACCAGGACTAAACCAGGACTAAACCAGGTATAAACCAGGAATAAACCAGGACTAAACCAGGTCCAAACCAGGACTAAACCAGGACTAAAACAGGTCTAAACCAGGACTTAACCTGGACTAAACCATGACTAAACCAGGTCTAAACCAAGACTAAACCAGGTCTAAACCAGGACTAAACCAGGTATAAAGGACTAAACCAGGACTAAACCAGGTCTAAACCAGGTCTAAACCAGGACTAAACCAGTTCTAAACCAGGATTAAACCAGGACTAAACCAGGTCTAAACCAGGACTAAACCAGGTCTAAACCAGGACTAAACCAGGACTAAACCAGGACTAAACCTGGTCCAAACCAGGTTTAAACCAGGACTAAACCAGGACTAAATCAGGACTAAACCAGGACTAAACCAGGTCCAAACCAGGACTAAACCAGGACTAAACCAGGTCTAAACCAGGTGTAAACCAGGTCTAAACCAGGTCTAAACCAGTACTAAACCAGGACTAAACCAGGACTAAACCAGGTCTAAACCAGGACTAAACCAGGACTAAACCAGGTCTAAACCAGGACTAAACCAGGTCTAAACCAGGACTAAACCAGGACTAAACCAGGACTAAACCAGGTCTAAACCAGGTCTAAACCAGGTCTAAACCAGGACTAAACCAGGACTAAACCAGGTCTAAACCAGGTGTAAACCAGGTCTAAACCAGGTCTAAACCAGTACTAAACCAGGACTAAACCAGGACTAAACCAGGTCTAAACCAGGACTAAACCAGGACTAAACCAGGTCTAAACCAGGACTAAACCAGGTCTAAACCAGGACTAAACCAGGTCCAAACCAGGACTAAACCAGGACTAAACCAGGACTAAACCAGGTCTAAACCAGGTCTAAACCAGGACTAAACCAGGACTAAACCAGGTCTAAACCAGGACTAAACCAGGACTAAACCAGGACTAAACCAGGACTAAACCAGGTCTAAACCAGGTCTAAACCAGGACTAAACCAGGACTAAACCAGGTCTAAACCAGGACTAAACCAGGTCTAAACCAGGTCTAAACCAGGACTAAACCAGGACTAAACCAGGTCCAAACCAGGTCTAAACCAGGACTAAACCAGGTCTAAACCAGGTCTAAACCAGGACTAAACCAGGACTAAACCAGGTCTGAACCAGGTCTAAACCAGGACTAAACCAGTTCTAAACCAGGACTAAACCAGGACTAAACCAGGTCTAAACCAGGACTAAACCAGGTCTGAACCATGTCTTGACCAGGTCTAAACCAGGTGTAAACCAGTACTAAACCAGGACTAAACCAGGACTAAACCAGGTCTAAACCAGGTCTAAACCAGGACTAAAACAGGTCTAAACCAGGACTAAACCAGGACTAAACCAGGACTAAACCAGGACTTAACCTGGACTAAACCATGACTAAACCAGGTCTAAACCAAGACTAAACCAGGTCTAAACCAGGACTAAACCAGGTATAAAGGACTAAACCAGGACTAAACCAGTTCTAAACCAGGATTAAACCAGGACTAAACCAGGTCTAAACCAGGACTAAACCAGGACTAAACCTGGTCGAAACCAGGTCTAAACCAGGACTAAACCAGGTATAAAGGACTAAACCAGGACTAAACCAGGTCTAAACCAGGTCTAAACCAGGACTAAACCAGTTCTAAACCAGGATTAAACCAGGACTAAACCAGGTCTAAACCAGGACTAAACCAGGACTAAACCAGGACTAAACCAGGTATAAACCAGGAATAAACCAGGACTAAACCAGGTCCAAACCAGGACTAGACCAGGACTAAACCTGGTCCAAACCAGGTCTAAACCAGGACTAAACAAGGACTAAACAAGGACTAAACCAGGTCTAAACCAGGACTAAAACAGGTCTAAACCAGGACTAAACCAGGACTAAACCAGGACTAAACCAGGACTCAACCTGGACTAAACCAGGTCTAAACCAAGACTAAACCAGGTCTAAACCAGGACTAAACCAGGTATAAAGGACTAAACCAGGACTAAACCAGGACTAAACCAGGTCTGAACCAGGTTTAAACCAGGACTAAACCAGGTATTAAGGGTCTAAACCAGGAATAAACCAGGACTAAACCAGGTCCAAACCAGGTCTAAACCAGGACTAAACCAGGTCTAAACCAGGTCTAAACCAGGACTAAACCAGGACTAAACCAGGTCTGAACCAGGTCTAAACCAGGACTAAACCAGTTCTAAACCAGGACTAAACTAGGACTAAACCTGGTCCAAACCAGGTCTAAACCAGGACTAAACCAGGTCTGAACCAGGTCTAAACCAGGACTAAACCAGTTTTAAACCAGGACTAAACCAGGACTAAACCAGGTCTAAACCAGGATTAAACCAGGTCTAAACCAGGACTAAACCAGGACTAGACCAGTTCTAAACCAGGACTAAACCAGGACTAAACCAGGTCTAAACCAGGACTAAACCAGGACTTAACCTGGACTAAACCAGGTCTAAACCAAGACTAAACCAGGTATAAAGGACTAAACCAGGACTAAACCAGTTCTAAACCAGGATTAAACCAGGACTAAACCAGGTCTAAACCAGGACTAAACCAGGACTAAACCTGGTCGAAACCAGGTCTAAACCAGGACTAAACCAGGTATAAAGGACTAAACCAGGACTAAACCAGGTCTAAACCAGGTCTAAACCAGGACTAAACCAGTTCTAAACCAGGATTAAACCAGGACTAAACCAGGTCTAAACCAGGACTAAACCAGGACTAAACCAGGACTAAACCAGGTATAAACCAGGAATAAACCAGGACTAAACCAGGAATAAACCAGGACTAAACCTGGTCCAAACCAGGTCTAAACCAGGACTAAACAAGGACTAAACAAGGACTAAACAAGGTCTAAACCAGGACTAAAACAGGTCTAAACCAGGACTAAACCAGGACTAAACCAGGACTAAACCAGGTCTAAACCAGGACTAAAACAGGTCTAAACCAGGACTAAACCAGGACTAAACCAGGACTAAACCAGGTCTAAACCAGGACTAAACCAGGTATAAAGGACTAAACCAGGACTAAACCAGGACTAAACCAGGTCTGAACCAGGTTTAAACCAGGACTAAACCAGGTATTAAGGGTATAAACCAGGAATAAACCAGGACTAAACCAGGTCCAAACCAGGTCTAAACCAGGACTAAACCAGGTCTAAACCAGGTCTAAACCAGGACTAAACCAGGACTAAACCAGGTCTGAACCAGGTCTAAACCAGGACTAAACCAGTTCTAAACCAGGACTAAACTAGGACTAAACCTGGTCCAAACCAGGTCTAAACCAGGACTAAACCAGGTCTAAACCAGGACTAAACCAGTTTTAAACCAGGACTAAACCAGGACTAAACCAGGTCTAAACCAGGATTAAACCAGGTCTAAACCAGGACTAAACCAGGACTAAACCAGTTCTAAACCAGGACTAAACCAGGACTAAACCAGGTCTAAACCAGGACTAAACCAGGACTAAACCTGGTCCAAACCAGGTCTAAACCAGTACTAAACCAGGACTAAACCAGGACTAAACCAGGACTAAACCAGGTCTAAACCAGGACTAAACCAGGACTAAACCAGGATTAAACCAGGTCTAAACCAGGACTAAAACAGGTCTAAACCAGGACTAAACCAGGACTAAACCAGGACTAAACCAGGACTTAACCTGGACTAAACCATGACTAAACCAGGTCTAAACCAAGACTAAACCAGGTCTAAACCAGGACTAAACCAGGACTAAACCAGGTATAAAGGACGAAACCAGGACTAAACCAGGTCTAAACCAGGTATAAAGGACGAAACCAGGACTAAACCAGGTCTAAACCAGGACTAAACCAGTTCTAAACCAGGATTAAACCAGGACTAAACCAGGTCTAAACCAGGACTAAACCAGGACTAAACCAGGTATAAAGGACAAAACCAGGACTAAACCAGGTCTAAACCAGGACTAAACCAGTTCTAAACCAGGATTAAACCAGGACTAAACCAGGACTAAACCTGGTCCAAACCAGGTTTAAACCAGGACTAAACCAGGTCTAAACCAGGTGTAAACCAGGACTAAACCAGGTCTAAACCAGGACTAAACCAGGTATTAAGGGTCTAAACCAGGAATAAACCAGGACTAAACCAGGTCCAAACCAGGTCTAAACCAGGACTAAACCAGGTCTAAACCAGGTCTAAACCAGGACTAAACCAGGACTAAACCAGGTCTGAACCAGGTCTAAACCAGGACTAAACCAGTTCTAAACCAGGACTAAACTAGGACTAAACCTGGTCCAAACCAGGTCTAAACCAGGACTAAACCAGGTCTGAACCAGGTCTAAACCAGGTCTAAACCAGGATTAAACCAGGACTAAACCAGGTCTAAACCAGGACTAAACCAGGTCTAAACCAGGTCTAAACCAGGAATAAACCAGGACTAAACCAGGTTCAAACCAGGTCTAAACCAGGACTAAACCAGGTCTAAACCAGGTCTAAACCAGGACTAAACCAGGACTAAACCAGTTCTAAACCAGGACTAAACCAGGACTAAACCAGGTCTAAACCAGGACTAAACCAGGACTAAACCTGGTCCAAACCAGGTCTAAACCAGGACTAAACCAGGTCCAAACCAGATGTAAACCAGGTCCAAACCAGGTCTAAACCAGTACTAAACCAGGACTAAACCAGGACTAAACCAGGACTAAACCAGGTCTAAACCAGGACTAAACCAGGACTAAACCAGGATTAAACCAGGTCTAAACCAGGACTAAAACAGGTCTAAACCAGGACTAAACCAGGACTAAACCAGGACTAAACCAGGACTTAACCTGGACTAAACCATGACTAAACCAGGTCTAAACCAAGACTAAACCAGGTCTAAACCAGGACTAAACCAGGACTAAACCAGGTATAAAGGACGAAACCAGGACTAAACCAGGTCTAAACCAGGTATAAAGGACGAAACCAGGACTAAACCAGGTCTAAACCAGGACTAAACCAGTTCTAAACCAGGATTAAACCAGGACTAAACCAGGTCTAAACCAGGACTAAACCAGGACTAAACCTGGTCCAAACCAGGTTTAAACCAGGACTAAACCAGGTCTAAACCAGGACTTAACCTGGACTAAACCAGGACTTAACCAGGTCTAAACCAGGACTAAACCAGGACTAAACTAGGACTAAACCTGGTCCAAACCAGGTCTAAACCAGGACTAAACCAGGACTAAAACAGGTCTAAACCAGGACTAAACCAGGACTAAACCAGGACTAAACCAGGACTTAACCTGGACTAAACCATGACTAAACCAGGTCAAAACCAGGACTAAACCAGGACTAAACCAGGTATAAAGGACTAAACCAGGACTAAACCAGGTCTAAACCAGGACTAAACCAGGACTAAACCAGGACTAAACCAGGTCTAAACCAGGTCTAAACCAGGTCTAAACCAGGACTAAACCAGGACTAAACCAGGTCTAAACCAGGTGTAAACCAGGTCTAAACCAGGTCTAAACCAGTACTAAACCAGGACTAAACCAGGACTAAACCAGGTCTAAACCAGGACTAAACCAGGACTAAACCAGGTCTAAACCAGGACTAAACCAGGTCTAAACCAGGACTAAACCAGGTCCAAACCAGGACTAAACCAGGACTAAACCAGGACTAAACCAGGTCTAAACCAGGTCTAAACCAGGACTAAACCAGGACTAAACCAGGTCTAAACCAGGACTAAACCAGGACTAAACCAGGACTAAACCAGGTCTAAACCAGGTCTAAACCAGGACTAAACCAGGACTAAACCAGGTCTAAACCAGGACTAAACCAGGTCTAAACCAGGTCTAAACCAGGACTAAACCAGGACTAAACCAGGTCCAAACCAGGTCTAAACCAGGACTAAACCAGGTCTAAACCAGGTCTAAACCAGGACTAAACCAGGACTAAACCAGGTCTGAACCAGGTCTAAACCAGGACTAAACCAGTTCTAAACCAGGACTAAACCAGGACTAAACCAGGTCTGAACCATGTCTTGACCAGGTCTAAACCAGGTGTAAACCAGTACTAAACCAGGACTAAACCAGGACTAAACCAGGTCTAAACCAGGTCTAAACCAGGACTAAAACAGGTCTAAACCAGGACTAAACCAGGACTAAACCAGGACTAAACCAGGACTTAACCTGGACTAAACCAGGACTAAACCAGGTCTAAACCAAGACTAAACCAGGTCTAGACCAGGACTAAACCAGGTATAAAGGACTAAACCAGGACTAAACCAGTTCTAAACCAGGATTAAACCAGGACTAAACCAGGTCTAAACCAGGTCTAAACCAGGACTAAACCAGGTCTAAACCAGGTCTAAACCAGGACTAAACCAGGACTAAACCAGGTCTGAACCAGGTCTAAACCAGGACTAAACCAGTTCTAAACCAGGACTAAACTAGGACTAAACCTGGTCCAAACCAGGTCTAAACCAGGACTAAACCAGGTCTGAACCAGGTCTAAACCAGGACTAAACCAGTTTTAAACCAGGACTAAACCAGGACTAAACCAGGTCTAAACCAGGATTAAACCAGGTCTAAACCAGGACTAAACCAGGACTAGACCAGTTCTAAACCAGGACTAAACCAGGACTAAACCAGGTCTAAACCAGGACTAAACCAGAACTTAACCTGGACTAAACCATGACTAAACCAGGTCTAAACCAAGACTAAACCAGGTCTAAACCAGGACTAAACCAGGTATAAAGGACTAAACCAGGACTAAACCAGTTCTAAACCAGGATTAAACCAGGACTAAACCAGGTCTAAACCAGGACTAAACCAGGACTAAACCTGGTCGAAACCAGGTCTAAACCAGGACTAAACCAGGTATAAAGGACTAAACCAGGACTAAACCAGGTCTAAACCAGGTCTAAACCAGGACTAAACCAGTTCTAAACCAGGATTAAACCAGGACTAAACCAGGTCTAAACCAGGACTAAACCAGGACTAAACCAGGACTAAACCAGGTATAAACCAGGAATAAACCAGGACTAAACCAGGACTAAACCAGGACTAGACCAGGACTAAACCTGGTCCAAACCAGGTCTAAACCAGGACTAAACAAGGACTAAACAAGGACTAAACCAGGTCTAAACCAGGACTAAAACAGGTCTAAACCAGGACTAAACCAGGACTAAACCAGGACTAAACCAGGTCTAAACCAGGACTAAAACAGGTCTAAACCAGGACTAAACCAGGACTAAACCAGGACTAAACCAGGACTCAACCTGGACTAAACCAGGTCTAAACCAAGACTAAACCAGGTCTAAACCAGGACTAAACCAGGTATAAAGGACTAAACCAGGACTAAACCAGGACTAAACCAGGTCTGAACCAGGTTTAAACCAGGACTAAACCAGGTATTAAGGGTCTAAACCAGGAATAAACCAGGACTAAACCAGGTCCAAACCAGGTCTAAACCAGGACTAAACCAGGTCTAAACCAGGTCTAAACCAGGACTAAACCAGGACTAAACCAGGTCTGAACCAGGTCTAAACCAGGACTAAACCAGTTCTAAACCAGGACTAAACTAGGACTAAACCTGGTCCAAACCAGGTCTAAACCAGGACTAAACCAGGTCTGAACCAGGTCTAAACCAGGACTAAACCAGTTTTAAACCAGGACTAAACCAGGACTAAACCAGGTCTAAACCAGGATTAAACCAGGTCTAAACCAGGACTAAACCAGGACTAAACCAGTTCTAAACCAGGACTAAACCAGGACTAAACCAGGTCTAAACCAGGACTAAACCAGGACTAAACCTGGTCCAAACCAGGTCTAAACCAGTACTAAACCAGGACTAAACCAGGACTAAACCAGGACTAAACCAGGTCTAAACCAGGACTAAACCAGGACTAAACCAGGATTAAACCAGGTCTAAACCAGGACTAAAACAGGTCTAAACCAGGACTAAACCAGGACTAAACCAGGACTAAACCAGGACTTAACCTGGACTAAACCATGACTAAACCAGGTCTAAACCAAGACTAAACCAGGTCTAAACCAGGACTAAACCAGGACTAAACCAGGTATAAAGGACGAAACCAGGACTAAACCAGGTCTAAACCAGGTATAAAGGACGAAACCAGGACTAAACCAGGTCTAAACCAGGACTAAACCAGTTCTAAACCAGGATTAAACCAGGACTAAACCAGGTCTAAACCAGGACTAAACCAGGACTAAACCAGGTATAAAGGACAAAACCAGGACTAAACCAGGTCTAAACCAGGACTAAACCAGTTCTAAACCAGGATTAAACCAGGACTAAACCAGGACTAAACCTGGTCCAAACCAGGTTTAAACCAGGACTAAACCAGGTCTAAACCAGGTCTAAACCAGGACTAAACCAGGTCTAAACCAGGTCTAAACCAGGACTAAACCAGGACTAAACCAGGTCTGAACCAGGTCTAAACCAGGACTAAACCAGTTCTAAACCAGGACTAAACCAGGTCTGAACCAGGTCTAAACCAGGTCTAAACCAGGATTAAACCAGGACTAAACCAGGTCTAAACCAGGACTAAACCAGGTCTAAACCAGGTCTAAACCAGGAATAAACCAGGACTAAACCAGGTTCAAACCAGGTCTAAACCAGGACTAAACCAGGACTAAACCAGTTCTAAACCAGGACTAAACCAGGACTAAACCAGGTCTAAACCAGGACTAAACCAGGACTAAACCTGGTCCAAACCAGGTCTAAACCAGGACTAAACCAGGTCCAAACCAGGTGTAAACCAGGTCCAAACCAGGTCTAAACCAGTACTAAACCAGGACTAAACCAGGACTAAACCAGGACTAAACCAGGTCTAAACCAGGACTAAACCAGGACTAAACCAGGATTAAACCAGGTCTAAACCAGGACTAAAACAGGTCTAAACCAGGACTAAACCAGGACTAAACCAGGACTAAACCAGGACTTAACCTGGACTAAACCATGACTAAACCAGGTCTAAACCAAGACTAAACCAGGTCTAAACCAGGACTAAACCAGGACTAAACCAGGTATAAAGGACGAAACCAGGACTAAACCAGGTCTAAACCAGGTATAAAGGACGAAACCAGGACTAAACCAGGTCTAAACCAGGACTAAACCAGTTCTAAACCAG
The DNA here is from genome assembly GCF_026437365.1 of Eucyclogobius newberryi. NCBI lineage: Eukaryota > Metazoa > Chordata > Actinopteri > Gobiiformes > Gobiidae > Eucyclogobius > Eucyclogobius newberryi. Next base: position 12,189 of record NW_027316163.1, read on the forward strand.
GATTAAACCAGGACTAAACCAGGTCTAAACCAGGACTAAACCAGGACTAAACCAGGTATAAAGGACGAAACCAGGACTAAACCAGGTCTAAACCAGGACTAAACCAGTTCTAAACCAGGATTAAACCAGGACTAAACCAGGTCTAAACCAGGACTAAACCAGGACTAAACCAGGTATAAAGGACTAAACCAGGACTAAACCAGGACTAAACCAGGTCTGAACCAGGTTTAAACCAGGACTAAACCAGGTATTAAGGGTCTAAACCAGGAATAAACCAGGACTAAACCAGGTCCAAACCAGGTCTAAACCAGGACTAAACCAGGTCTAAACCAGGTCTAAACCAGGACTAAACCAGGACTAAACCAGGTCTGAACCAGGTCTAAACCAGGACTAAACCAGGTCTAAACCAGGTCCAAACCAGGTCTAAACCAGGACTAAACTAGGACTAAACCTGGTCCAAACCAGGTCTAAACCAGGACTAAACCAGGTCTGAACCAGGTCTAAACCAGGACTAAACCAGTTCTAAACCAGGACTAAACCAGGACTAAACCAGGTCTAAACCAGGACTAAACCAGGACTAAACCTGGTCCAAACCAGGTCTAAACCAGTACTAAACCAGGACTAAACCAGGACTAAACCAGGACTAAACCAGGTCTAAACCAGGACTAAACCAGGACTAAACCAGGATTAAACCAGGTCTAAACCAGGACTAAAACAGGTCTAAACCAGGACTAAACCAGGACTAAACCAGGACTAAACCAGGACTTAACCTGGACTAAACCATGACTAAACCAGGTCTAAACCAAGACTAAACCAGGTCTAAACCAGGACTAAACCAGGACTAAACCAGGTATAAAGGACGAAACCAGGACTAAACCAGGTCTAAACCAGGTATAAAGGACGAAACCAGGACTAAACCAGGTCTAAACCAGGACTAAACCAGTTCTAAACCAGGATTAAACCAGGACTAAACCAGGTCTAAACCAGGACTAAACCAGGACTAAACCAGGTATAAAGGACAAAACCAGGACTAAACCAGGACTAAACCAGTTCTAAACCAGGATTAAACCAGGACTAAACCAGGACTAAACCTGGTCCAAACCAGGTTTAAACCAGGACTAAACCAGGTCTAAACCAGGTCTAAACCAGGACTAAACCAGGTCTAAACCAGGACTAAACCAGGTATTAAGGGTCTAAACCAGGAATAAACCAGGACTAAACCAGGTCCAAACCAGGTCTAAACCAGGACTAAACCAGGTCTAAACCAGGTCTAAACCAGGACTAAACCAGGACTAAACCAGGTCTGAACCAGGTCTAAACCAGGACTAAACCAGTTCTAAACCAGGACTAAACTAGGACTAAACCTGGTCCAAACCAGGTCTAAACCAGGACTAAACCAGGTCTGAACCAGGTCTAAACCAGGTCTAAACCAGGTCTAAACCAGGAATAAACCAGGACTAAACCAGGTTCAAACCAGGTCTAAACCAGGACTAAACCAGGTCTAAACCAGGACTAAACCAGGACTAAACCAGTTCTAAACCAGGACTAAACCAGGACTAAACCAGGTCTAAACCAGGACTAAACCAGGACTAAACCAGGACTAAACCAGGACTAAACCAGGTCTAAACCAGGACTAAACCAGGACCAAACCAGGTCTAAACCAGGTCCAAACTAGGTCTAAACCAGGTCTAAACCAGGACTAAACTAGGTCCAAACCAGGACTAAACTAGGTCCAAACCAGGACTAAACCAGGACTAAACCAGGACTAAACCAGGTCTAAACCAGGACTAAACCAGGACTAAACCAGGATTAAACCAGGTCTAAACCAGGACTAAAACAGGTCTAAACCAGGACTAAACCAGGACTAAACCAGGACTAAACCAGGACTTAACCTGGACTAAACCATGACTAAACCAGGTCTAAACCAAGACTAAACCAGGTCTAAACCAGGACTAAACCAGGACTAAACCAGGTATAAAGGACGAAACCAGGACTAAACCAGGTCTAAACCAGGTATAAAGGACGAAACCAGGACTAAACCAGGTCTAAACCAGGACTAAACCAGTTCTAAACCAGGATTAAACCAGGACTAAACCAGGTCTAAACCAGGACTAAACCAGGACTAAACCAGGTATAAAGGACGAAACCAGGACTAAACCAGGTCTAAACCAGGACTAAACCAGTTCTAAACCAGGATTAAACCAGGACTAAACCAGGTCTAAACCAGGACTAAACCAGGACTAAACCAGGACTAAACCAGGACTAAACTAGGACTAAACCTGGTCCAAACCAGGTCTAAACCAGGACTAAACCAGGACTAAAACAGGTCTAAACCAGGACTAAACCAGGACTAAACCAGGACTAAACCAGGACTTAACCTGGACTAAACCATGACTAAACCAGGTCAAAACCAGGACTAAACCAGGACTAAACCAGGTATAAAGGACTAAACCAGGACTAAACCAGGTCTAAACCAGGTCTAAACCAGGACTAAACCAGGACTAAACCAGTTCTAAACCAGGACTAAACCAGGACTAAATCAGGACTAAACCAGGACTAAACCAGGTCCAAACCAGGACTAAACCAGGACTAAACCAGGTCTAAACCAGGTGTAAACCAGGTCTAAACCAGGTCTAAACCAGTACTAAACCAGGACTAAACCAGGACTAAACCAGGTCTAAACCAGGACTAAACCAGGACTAAACCAGGTCTAAACCAGGACTAAACCAGGTCTAAACCAGGACTAAACCAGGACTAAACCAGGACTAAACCAGGTCTGAACCAGGTCTAAACCAGGTCTAAACCAGGACTAAACCAGGACTAAACCAGGTCTAAACCAGGTGTAAACCAGGTCTAAACCAGGTCTAAACCAGTACTAAACCAGGACTAAACCAGGACTAAACCAGGTCTAAACCAGGTCTAAACCAGGACTAAACCAGGACTAAACCAGGTCTAAACCAGGACTAAACCAGGTCTAAACCAGGTCTAAACCAGGACTAAACCAGGACTAAACCAGGTCCAAACCAGGTCTAAACCAGGACTAAACCAGGTCTAAACCAGGTCTAAACCAGGACTAAACCAGGACTAAACCAGGTCTGAACCAGGTCTAAACCAGGACTAAACCAGTTCTAAACCAGGACTAAACCAGGACTAAACCAGGTCTGAACCAGATCTAAACCAGGACTAAAACAGGTCTAAACCAGGACTAAACCAGGACTAAACCAGGACTAAACCAGGACTTAACCTGGACTAAACCATGACTAAACCAGGTCTAAACCAAGACTAAACCAGGTCTAGACCAGGACTAAACCAGGTATAAAGGACTAAACCAGGACTAAACCAGTTCTAAACCAGGATTAAACCAGGACTAAACCAGGTCTAAACCAGGACTAAACCAGGACTAAACCTGGTCGAAACCAGGTCTAAACCAGGACTAAACCAGGACTAAACCAGGACTAAACCAGGTCTAAACCAGATCTAAACCAGGACTAAAACAGGTCTAAACCAGGACTAAACCAGGACTAAACCAGGACTAAACCAGGACTTAACCTGGACTAAACCAGATCTAAACCAGGACTAAAACAGGTCTAAACCAGGACTAAACCAGGACTAAACCAGGACTAAACCAGGTCTAAACCAGATCTAAACCAGGACTAAAACAGGTCTAAACCAGGACTAAACCAGGACTAAACCAGGACTAAACCAGGACTTAACCTGGACTAAACCATGACTAAACCAGGTCTAAACCAAGACTAAACCAGGTCTAGACCAGGACTAAACCAGGTATAAAGGACTAAACCAGGACTAAACCAGTTCTAAACCAGGATTAAACCAGGACTAAACCAGGTCTAAACCAGGACTAAACCAGGACTAAACCTGGTCGAAACCAGGTCTAAACCAGGACTAAACCAGGTATAAAGGACTAAACCAGGACTAAACCAGGTCTAAACCAGGTCTAAACCAGGACTAAACCAGTTCTAAACCAGGATTAAACCAGGACTAAACCAGGTCTAAACCAGGACTAAACCAGGACTAAACCAGGACTAAACCAGGTATAAACCAGGAATAAACCAGGACTAAACCAGGTCCAAACCAGGACTAGACCAGGACTAAACCTGGTCCAAACCAGGTCTAAACAAGGACTAAACAAGGACTAAACCAGGTCTAAACCAGGACTAAAACATGTCTAAACCAGGACTAAACCAGGACTAAACCAGGACTAAACCAGGTCTAAACCAGGACTAAAACAGGTCTAAACCAGGACTAAACCAGGACTAAACCAGGACTAAACCAGGACTCAACCTGGACTAAACCAGGTCTAAACCAAGACTAAACCAGGTCTAAACCAGGACTAAACCAGGTATAAAGGACTAAACCAGGACTAAACCAGGACTAAACCAGGTCTGAACCAGGTTTAAACCAGGACTAAACCAGGTATTAAGGGTCTAAACCAGGAATAAACCAGGACTAAACCAGGTCCAAACCAGGTCTAAACCAGGACTAAACCAGGTCTAAACCAGGTCTAAACCAGGACTAAACCAGGACTAAACCAGGTCTGAACCAGGTCTAAACCAGGACTAAACCAGTTCTAAACCAGGACTAAACTAGGACTAAACCTGGTCCAAACCAGGTCTAAACCAGGACTAAACCAGGTCTGAACCAGGTCTAAACCAGGACTAAACCAGTTTTAAACCAGGACTAAACCAGGACTAAACCAGGTCTAAACCAGGATTAAACCAGGTCTAAACCAGGACTAAACCAGGACTAAACCAGTTCTAAACCAGGACTAAACCAGGACTAAACCAGGTCTAAACCAGGACTAAACCAGGACTTAACCTGGACTAAACCATGACTAAACCAGGTCTAAACCAAGACTAAACCAGGTCTAAACCAGGACTAAACCAGGTATAAAGGACTAAACCAGGACTAAACCAGTTCTAAACCAGGATTAAACCAGGACTAAACCAGGTCTAAACCAGGACTAAACCAGGACTAAACCTGGTCGAAACCAGGTCTAAACCAGGACTAAACCAGGTATAAAGGACTAAACCAGGACTAAACCAGGTCTAAACCAGGTCTAAACCAGGACTAAACCAGTTCTAAACCAGGATTAAACCAGGACTAAACCAGGTCTAAACCAGGACTAAACCAGGACTAAACCAGGACTAAACCAGGTCTGAACCAGGTCTAAACCAGGACTAAACAAGGACTAAACAAGGACTAAACCAGGTCTAAACCAGGACTAAAACAGGTCTAAACCAGGACTAAACCAGGACTAAACCAGGACTAAACCAGGTCTAAACCAGGACTAAAACAGGTCTAAACCAGGACTAAACCAGGACTAAACCAGGACTAAACCAGGACTCAACCTGGACTAAACCAGGTCTAAACCAAGACTAAACCAGGTCTAAACCAGGACTAAACCAGGTATAAAGGACTAAACCAGGACTAAACCAGGACTAAACCAGGTCTGAACCAGGTTTAAACCAGGACTAAACCAGGTCTAAACCAGGATTAAACCAGGTCTAAACCAGGACTAAACCAGGACTAAACCAGTTCTAAACCAGGACTAAACCAGGACTAAACCAGGTCTAAACCAGGACTAAACCAGGACTAAACCTGGTCCAAACCAGGTCTAAACCAGTACTAAACCAGGACTAAACCAGGACTAAACCAGGACTAAACCAGGTCTAAACCAGGACTAAACCAGGACTAAACCAGGATTAAACCAGGTCTAAACCAGGACTAAAACAGGTCTAAACCAGGACTAAACCAGGACTAAACCAGGACTAAACCAGGACTTAACCTGGACTAAACCATGACTAAACCAGGTCTAAACCAAGACTAAACCAGGTCTAAACCAGGACTAAACCAGGACTAAACCAGGTATAAAGGACGAAACCAGGACTAAACCAGGTCTAAACCAGGTATAAAGGACGAAACCAGGACTAAACCAGGTCTAAACCAGGACTAAACCAGTTCTAAACCAGGATTAAACCAGGACTAAACCAGGTCTAAACCAGGACTAAACCAGGACTAAACCAGGTATAAAGGACAAAACCAGGACTAAACCAGGTCTAAACCAGGACTAAACCAGTTCTAAACCAGGATTAAACCAGGACTAAACCAGGACTAAACCTGGTCCAAACCAGGTTTAAACCAGGACTAAACCAGGTCTAAACCAGGTCTAAACCAGGACTAAACCAGGTCTAAACCAGGTCTAAACCAGGACTAAACCAGGACTAAACCAGGTCTGAACCAGGTCTAAACCAGGACTAAACCAGTTCTAAACCAGGACTAAACCAGGTCTGAACCAGGTCTAAACCAGGTCTAAACCAGGATTAAACCAGGACTAAACCAGGTCTAAACCAGGACTAAACCAGGTCTAAACCAGGTCTAAACCAGGAATAAACCAGTTCTAAACCAGGTCTAAACCAGGACTAAACCAGGACTAAACCAGGTCTGAACCAGGTCTAAACCAGGACTAAACCAGTTCTAAACCAGGACTAAACCAGGTCTGAACCAGGTCTAAACCAGGTCTAAACCAGGATTAAACCAGGACTAAACCAGGACTAAACCAGGACTAAACCAGGTCTGAACCAGGTCTAAACCAGGACTAAACCAGTTCTAAACCAGGACTAAACCAGGTCTGAACCAGGTCTAAACCAGGTCTAAACCAGGATTAAACCAGGACTAAACCAGGTCTAAACCAGGACTAAACCAGGACTAAACCAGGTCTGAACCAGGTCTAAACCAGGTCTAAACCAGGATTAAACCAGGACTAAACCAGGTTCAAACCAGGTCTAAACCAGGACTAAACCAGGTCTAAACCAGGTCTAAACCAGGACTAAACCAGGACTAAACCAGTTCTAAACCAGGACTAAACCAGGACTAAACCAGGTCTAAACCAGGACTAAACCAGGACTAAACCTGGTCCAAACCAGGTCTAAACCAGGACTAAACCAGGTCCAAACCAGGTGTAAACCAGGTCCAAACCAGGTCTAAACCAGTACTAAACCAGGACTAAACCAGGACTAAACCAGGACTAAACCAGGTCTAAACCAGGACTAAACCAGGACTAAACCAGGATTAAACCAGGTCTAAACCAGGACTAAAACAGGTCTAAACCAGGACTAAACCAGGACTAAACCAGGACTAAACCAGGACTTAACCTGGACTAAACCATGACTAAACCAGGTCTAAACCAAGACTAAACCAGGTCTAAACCAGGACTAAACCAGGACTAAACCAGGTATAAAGGACGAAACCAGGACTAAACCAGGTCTAAACCAGGTATAAAGGACGAAACCAGGACTAAACCAGGTCTAAACCAGGACTAAACCAGTTCTAAACCAGGATTAAACCAGGACTAAACCAGGTCTAAACCAGGACTAAACCAGGACTAAACCAGGTATAAAGGACGAAACCAGGACTAAACCAGGTCTAAACCAGGACTAAACCAGTTCTAAACCAGGATTAAACCAGGACTAAACCAGGTCTAAACCAGGACTAAACCAGGACTAAACCAGGTATAAAGGACTAAACCAGGACTAAACCAGGACTAAACCAGGTCTGAACCAGGTTTAAACCAGGACTAAACCAGGTATTAAGGGTCTAAACCAGGAATAAACCAGGACTAAACCAGGTCCAAACCAGGTCTAAACCAGGACTAAACCAGGTCTAAACCAGGTCTAAACCAGGACTAAACCAGGACTAAACCAGGTCTGAACCAGGTCTAAACCAGGACTAAACCAGTTCTAAACCAGGACTAAACTAGGACTAAACCTGGTCCAAACCAGGTCTAAACCAGGACTAAACCAGGTCTGAACCAGGACTAAACCAGGACTAAACCAGGTCTAAACCAGGACTAAACCAGGACTAAACCTGGTCCAAACCAGGTCTAAACCAGTACTAAACCAGGACTAAACCAGGACTAAACCAGGACTAAACCAGGTCTAAACCAGGACTAAACCAGGACTAAACCAGGATTAAACCAGGTCTAAACCAGGACTAAAACAGGTCTAAACCAGGACTAAACCAGGACTAAACCAGGACTAAACCAGGTCTAAACCAAGACTAAACCAGGTCTAAACCAGGACTAAACCAGGACTAAACCAGGTATAAAGGACGAAACCAGGACTAAACCAGGTCTAAACCAGGTATAAAGGACGAAACCAGGACTAAACCAGGTCTAAACCAGGACTAAACCAGTTCTAAACCAGGATTAAACCAGGACTAAACCAGGTCTAAACCAGGACTAAACCAGGACTAAACCAGGTATAAAGGACAAAACCAGGACTAAACCAGGACTAAACCAGTTCTAAACCAGGATTAAACCAGGACTAAACCAGGACTAAACCTGGTCCAAACCAGGTTTAAACCAGGACTAAACCAGGTCTAAACCAGGTCTAAACCAGGACTAAACCAGGTCTAAACCAGGACTAAACCAGGTATTAAGGGTCTAAACCAGGAATAAACCAGGACTAAACCAGGTCCAAACCAGGTCTAAACCAGGACTAAACCAGGTCTAAACCAGGTCTAAACCAGGACTAAACCAGGACTAAACCAGGTCTGAACCAGGTCTAAACCAGGACTAAACCAGTTCTAAACCAGGACTAAACTAGGACTAAACCTGGTCCAAACCAGGTCTAAACCAGGACTAAACCAGGTCTGAACCAGGTCTAAACCAGGTCTAAACCAGGTCTAAACCAGGAATAAACCAGGACTAAACCAGGTTCAAACCAGGTCTAAACCAGGACTAAACCAGGTCTAAACCAGGACTAAACCAGGACTAAACCAGTTCTAAACCAGGACTAAACCAGGACTAAACCAGGTCTAAACCAGGACTAAACCAGGACTAAACCAGGACTAAACCAGGACTAAACCAGGTCTAAACCAGGACTAAACCAGGACTAAACCAGGACTAAACCAGGACTAAACCAGGTCTAAACCAGGACTAAACCAGGACTAAACCAGGATTAAACCAGGTCTAAACCAGGACTAAAACAGGTCTAAACCAGGACTAAACCAGGACTAAACCAGGACTAAACCAGGACTTAACCTGGACTAAACCATGACTAAACCAGGTCTAAACCAAGACTAAACCAGGTCTAAACCAGGACTAAACCAGGACTAAACCAGGTATAAAGGACGAAACCAGGACTAAACCAGGTCTAAACCAGGACTAAACCAGTTCTAAACCAGGATTAAACCAGGACTAAACCAGGTCTAAACCAGGACTAAACCAGGACTAAACCAGGTATAAAGGACGAAACCAGGACTAAACCAGGTCTAAACCAGGACTAAACCAGTTCTAAACCAGGATTAAACCAGGACTAAACCAGGTCTAAACCAGGACTAAACCAGGACTAAACCAGGACTAAACCAGGACTAAACTAGGACTAAACCTGGTCCAAACCAGGTCTAAACCAGGACTAAACCAGGACTAAAACAGGTCTAAACCAGGACTAAACCAGGACTAAACCAGGACTAAACCAGGACTTAACCTGGACTAAACCATGACTAAACCAGGTCAAAACCAGGACTAAACCAGGACTAAACCAGGTATAAAGGACTAAACCAGGACTAAACCAGGTCTAAACCAGGTCTAAACCAGGACTAAACCAGGACTAAACCAGTTCTAAACCAGGACTAAACCAGGACTAAACCAGGACTAAATCAGGACTAAACCAGGACTAAACCAGGTCCAAACCAGGACTAAACCAGGACTAAACCAGGTCTAAACCAGGTGTAAACCAGGTCTAAACCAGGTCTAAACCAGTACTAAACCAGGACTAAACCAGGACTAAACCAGGTCTAAACCAGGACTAAACCAGGACTAAACCAGGTCTAAACCAGGACTAAACCAGGTCTAAACCAGGACTAAACCAGGACTAAACCAGGTCTGAACCAGGTCTAAACCAGGTCTAAACCAGGACTAAACCAGGACTAAACCAGGTCTAAACCAGGTGTAAACCAGGTCTAAACCAGGTCTAAACCAGTACTAAACCAGGACTAAACCAGGACTAAACCAGGTCTAAACCAGGTCTAAACCAGGACTAAACCAGGACTAAACCAGGTCTAAACCAGGACTAAACCAGGTCTAAACCAGGTCTAAACCAGGACTAAACCAGGACTAAACCAGGTCCAAACCAGGTCTAAACCAGGACTAAACCAGGTCTAAACCAGGTCTAAACCAGGACTAAACCAGGACTAAACCAGGTCTGAACCAGGTCTAAACCAGGACTAAACCAGTTCTAAACCAGGACTAAACCAGGACTAAACCAGGTCTGAACCATGTCTTGACCAGGTCTAAACCAGGTGTAAACCAGTACTAAACCAGGACTAAACCAGGACTAAACCAGGTCTAAACCAGATCTAAACCAGGACTAAAACAGGTCTAAACCAGGACTAAACCAGGACTAAACCAGGACTAAACCAGGACTTAACCTGGACTAAACCATGACTAAACCAGGTCTAAACCAAGACTAAACCAGGTCTAGACCAGGACTAAACCAGGTATAAAGGACTAAACCAGGACTAAACCAGTTCTAAACCAGGATTAAACCAGGACTAAACCAGGTCTAAACCAGGACTAAACCAGGACTAAACCTGGTCGAAACCAGGTCTAAACCAGGACTAAACCAGGTATAAAGGACTAAACCAGGACTAAACCAGGTCTAAACCAGGTCTAAACCAGGACTAAACCAGTTCTAAACCAGGATTAAACCAGGACTAAACCAGGTCTAAACCAGGACTAAACCAGGACTAAACCAGGACTAAACCAGGTATAAACCAGGAATAAACCAGGACTAAACCAGGTCCAAACCAGGACTAGACCAGGACTAAACCTGGTCCAAACCAGGTCTAAACAAGGACTAAACAAGGACTAAACCAGGTCTAAACCAGGACTAAAACATGTCTAAACCAGGACTAAACCAGGACTAAACCAGGACTAAACCAGGTCTAAACCAGGACTAAAACAGGTCTAAACCAGGACTAAACCAGGACTAAACCAGGACTAAACCAGGACTCAACCTGGACTAAACCAGGTCTAAACCAAGACTAAACCAGGTCTAAACCAGGACTAAACCAGGTATAAAGGACTAAACCAGGACTAAACCAGGACTAAACCAGGTCTGAACCAGGTTTAAACCAGGACTAAACCAGGTATTAAGGGTCTAAACCAGGAATAAACCAGGACTAAACCAGGTCCAAACCAGGTCTAAACCAGGACTAAACCAGGTCTAAACCAGGTCTAAACCAGGACTAAACCAGGACTAAACCAGGTCTGAACCAGGTCTAAACCAGGACTAAACCAGTTCTAAACCAGGACTAAACTAGGACTAAACCTGGTCCAAACCAGGTCTAAACCAGGACTAAACCAGGTCTGAACCAGGTCTAAACCAGGACTAAACCAGTTTTAAACCAGGACTAAACCAGGACTAAACCAGGTCTAAACCAGGATTAAACCAGGTCTAAACCAGGACTAAACCAGGACTAAACCAGTTCTAAACCAGGACTAAACCAGGACTAAACCAGGTCTAAACCAGGACTAAACCAGGACTTAACCTGGACTAAACCATGACTAAACCAGGTCTAAACCAAGACTAAACCAGGTCTAAACCAGGACTAAACCAGGTATAAAGGACTAAACCAGGACTAAACCAGTTCTAAACCAGGATTAAACCAGGACTAAACCAGGTCTAAACCAGGACTAAACCAGGACTAAACCTGGTCGAAACCAGGTCTAAACCAGGACTAAACCAGGTATAAAGGACTAAACCAGGACTAAACCAGGTCTAAACCAGGTCTAAACCAGGACTAAACCAGTTCTAAACCAGGATTAAACCAGGACTAAACCAGGTCTAAACCAGGACTAAACCAGGACTAAACCAGGACTAAACCAGGTCTGAACCAGGTCTAAACCAGGACTAAACAAGGACTAAACAAGGACTAAACCAGGTCTAAACCAGGACTAAAACAGGTCTAAACCAGGACTAAACCAGGACTAAACCAGGACTAAACCAGGTCTAAACCAGGACTAAAACAGGTCTAAACCAGGACTAAACCAGGACTAAACCAGGACTAAACCAGGACTCAACCTGGACTAAACCAGGTCTAAACCAAGACTAAACCAGGTCTAAACCAGGACTAAACCAGGTATAAAGGACTAAACCAGGACTAAACCAGGACTAAACCAGGTCTGAACCAGGTTTAAACCAGGACTAAACCAGGTATTAAGGGTCTAAACCAGGAATAAACCAGGACTAAACCAGGTCCAAACCAGGTCTAAACCAGGACTAAACCAGGTCTAAACCAGGTCTAAACCAGGACTAAACCAGGACTAAACCAGGTCTGAACCAGGTCTAAACCAGGACTAAACTAGGACTAAACCTGGTCCAAACCAGGTCTAAACCAGGACTAAACCAGGTCTGAACCAGGTCTAAACCAGTTTTAAACCAGGACTAAACCAGGACTAAACCAGGACTAAACCAGGACTAAACCAGGTCTAAACCAGGACTAAACCAGGACTAAACCAGGATTAAACCAGGTCTAAACCAGGACTAAAACAGGTCTAAACCAGGACTAAACCAGGACTAAACCAGGACTTAACCTGGACTAAACCATGACTAAACCAGGTCTAAACCAAGACTAAACCAGGTCTAAACCAGGACTAAACCAGGACTAAACCAGGTATAAAGGACGAAACCAGGACTAAACCAGGTCTAAACCAGGACTAAACCAGTTCTAAACCAGGATTAAACCAGGACTAAACCAGGTCTAAACCAGGACTAAACCAGGACTAAACCAGGTATAAAGGACGAAACCAGGACTAAACCAGGTCTAAACCAGGACTAAACCAGTTCTAAACCAGGATTAAACCAGGACTAAACCAGGTCTAAACCAGGACTAAACCAGGACTAAACCAGGTATAAAGGACTAAACCAGGACTAAACCAGGACTAAACCAGGTCTGAACCAGGTTTAAACCAGGACTAAACCAGGTATTAAGGGTCTAAACCAGGAATAAACCAGGACTAAACCAGGTCCAAACCAGGTCTAAACCAGGACTAAACCAGGTCTAAACCAGGTCTAAACCAGGACTAAACCAGGACTAAACCAGGTCTGAACCAGGTCTAAACCAGGACTAAACCAGTTCTAAACCAGGACTAAACTAGGACTAAACCAGGTCTGAACCAGGTCTAAACCAGGACTAAACCAGTTTTAAACCAGGACTAAACCAGGACTAAACCAGGTCTAAACCAGGATTAAACCAGGTCTAAACCAGGACTAAACCAGGACTAAACCAGTTCTAAACCAGGACTAAACCAGGACTAAACCAGGTCTAAACCAGGACTAAACCAGGACTAAACCAGGACTAAACCAGGACTAAACCAGGACTAAACCAGGTCTAAACCAGGACTAAACCAGGACTAAACCAGGATTAAACCAGGTCTAAACCAGGACTAAAACAGGTCTAAACCAGGACTAAACCAGGACTAAACCAGGACTAAACCAGGACTTAACCTGGACTAAACCATGACTAAACCAGGTCTAAACCAAGACTAAACCAGGTCTAAACCAGGACTAAACCAGGACTAAACCAGGTATAAAGGACGAAACCAGGACTAAACCAGGTCTAAACCAGGTATAAAGGACGAAACCAGGACTAAACCAGGTCTAAACCAGGATTAAACCAGGACTAAACCAGGTCTAAACCAGGACTAAACCAGGACTAAACCAGGTATAAAGGACAAAACCAGGACTAAACCAGGTCTAAACCAGGACTAAACCAGTTCTAAACCAGGATTAAACCAGGACTAAACCAGGACTAAACCTGGTCCAAACCAGGTTTAAACCAGGACTAAACCAGGTCTAAACCAGGTGTAAACCAGGACTAAACCAGGTCTAAACCAGGACTAAACCAGGTATTAAGGGTCTAAACCAGGAATAAACCAGGACTAAACCAGGTCCAAACCAGGTCTAAACCAGGACTAAACCAGGTCTAAACCAGGTCTAAACCAGGACTAAACCAGGACTAAACCAGGTCTGAACCAGGTCTAAACCAGGACTAAACCAGTTCTAAACCAGGACTAAACTAGGACTAAACCTGGTCCAAACCAGGTCTAAACCAGGACTAAACCAGGTCTGAACCAGGTCTAAACCAGGTCTAAACCAGGTCTAAACCAGGAATAAACCAGGACTAAACCAGGTTCAAACCAGGTCTAAACCAGGACTAAACCAGGTCTAAACCAGGTCTAAACCAGGACTAAACCAGGACTAAACCAGTTCTAAACCAGGACTAAACCAGGACTAAACCAGGTCTAAACCAGGACTAAACCAGGACTAAACCTGGTCCAAACCAGGTCTAAACCAGGACTAAACCAGGACTAAACCAGGACTAAACCAGGACTAAACCAGGTCTAAACCAGGACTAAACCAGGACTAAACCAGGATTAAACCAGGTCTAAACCAGGACTAAAACAGGTCTAAACCAGGACTAAACCAGGACTAAACCAGGACTAAACCAGGACTTAACCTGGACTAAACCATGACTAAACCAGGTCTAAACCAAGACTAAACCAGGTCTAAACCAGGACTAAACCAGGACTAAACCAGGTATAAAGGACGAAACCAGGACTAAACCAGGTCTAAACCAGGTATAAAGGACGAAACCAGGACTAAACCAGGTCTAAACCAGGACTAAACCAGTTCTAAACCAGGATTAAACCAGGACTAAACCAGGTCTAAACCAGGACTAAACCAGGACTAAACCAGGTATAAAGGACGAAACCAGGACTAAACCAGGTCTAAACCAGGACTAAACCAGTTCTAAACCAGGATTAAACCAGGACTAAACCAGGTCTAAACCAGGACTTAACCTGGACTAAACCAGGACTTAACCAGGTCTAAACCAGGACTAAACCAGGACTAAACCAGGACTAAACTAGGACTAAACCTGGTCCAAACCAGGTCTAAACCAGGACTAAACCAGGACTAAAACAGGTCTAAACCAGGACTAAACCAGGACTAAACCAGGACTAAACCAGGACTTAACCTGGACTAAACCATGACTAAACCAGGTCAAAACCAGGACTAAACCAGGACTAAACCAGGTATAAAGGACTAAACCAGGACTAAACCAGGTCTAAACCAGGTCTAAACCAGGACTAAACCAGGACTAAACCAGTTCTAAACCAGGACTAAACCAGGACTAAATCAGGACTAAACCAGGACTAAACCAGGTCCAAACCAGGACTAAACCAGGACTAAACCAGGTCTAAACCAGGTGTAAACCAGGTCTAAACCAGGTCTAAACCAGTACTAAACCAGGACTAAACCAGGACTAAACCAGGTCTAAACCAGGACTAAACCAGGACTAAACCAGGTCTAAACCAGGACTAAACCAGGTCTAAACCAGGACTAAACCAGGACTAAACCAGGACTAAACCAGGTCTAAACCAGGTGTAAACCAGGTCTAAACCAGGTCTAAACCAGTACTAAACCAGGACTAAACCAGGACTAAACCAGGTCTAAACCAGGACTAAACCAGGACTAAACCAGGTCTAAACCAGGACTAAACCAGGTCTAAACCAGGACTAAACCAGGTCCAAACCAGGACTAAACCAGGACTAAACCAGGACTAAACCAGGTCTAAACCAGGTCTAAACCAGGACTAAACCAGGACTAAACCAGGTCTAAACCAGGACTAAACCAGGACTAAACCAGGACTAAACCAGGTCTAAACCAGGTCTAAACCAGGACTAAACCAGGACTAAACCAGGTCTAAACCAGGACTAAACCAGGTCTAAACCAGGTCTAAACCAGGACTAAACCAGGACTAAACCAGGTCCAAACCAGGTCTAAACCAGGACTAAACCAGGACTAAACCAGGTCTGAACCAGGTCTAAACCAGGACTAAACCAGTTCTAAACCAGGACTAAACTAGGACTAAACCTGGTCCAAACCAGGTCTAAACCAGGACTAAACCAGGTCTGAACCAGGTCTAAACCAGGACTAAACCAGTTTTAAACCAGGACTAAACCAGGACTAAACCAGGTCTAAACCAGGATTAAACCAGGTCTAAACCAGGACTAAACCAGGACTAAACCAGTTCTAAACCAGGACTAAACCAGGACTAAACCAGGTCTAAACCAGGACTAAACCAGGACTAAACCAGGACTAAACCAGGACTAAACCAGGACTAAACCAGGACTAAACCAGGTCTAAACCAGGACTAAACCAGGACTAAACCAGGATTAAACCAGGTCTAAACCAGGACTAAAACAGGTCTAAACCAGGACTAAACCAGGACTTAACCAGGTCTAAACCAGGACTAAACCAGGACTAAACCAGGACTAAACTAGGACTAAACCTGGTCCAAACCAGGTCTAAACCAGGACTAAACCAGGACTAAAACAGGTCTAAACCAGGACTAAACCAGGACTAAACCAGGACTAAACCAGGACTTAACCTGGACTAAACCATGACTAAACCAGGTCAAAACCAGGACTAAACCAGGACTAAACCAGGTATAAAGGACTAAACCAGGACTAAACCAGGTCTAAACCAGGTCTAAACCAGGACTAAACCAGGACTAAACCAGTTCTAAACCAGGACTAAACCAGGACTAAATCAGGACTAAACCAGGACTAAACCAGGTCCAAACCAGGACTAAACCAGGACTAAACCAGGTCTAAACCAGGTGTAAACCAGGTCTAAACCAGGTCTAAACCAGTACTAAACCAGGACTAAACCAGGACTAAACCAGGTCTAAACCAGGACTAAACCAGGACTAAACCAGGTCTAAACCAGGACTAAACCAGGTCTAAACCAGGACTAAACCAGGACTAAACCAGGACTAAACCAGGTCTAAACCAGGTCTAAACCAGGTCTAAACCAGGACTAAACCAGGACTAAACCAGGTCTAAACCAGGTGTAAACCAGGTCTAAACCAGGTCTAAACCAGTACTAAACCAGGACTAAACCAGGACTAAACCAGGTCTAAACCAGGACTAAACCAGGACTAAACCAGGTCTAAACCAGGACTAAACCAGGTCTAAACCAGGACTAAACCAGGTCCAAACCAGGACTAAACCAGGACTAAACCAGGACTAAACCAGGTCTAAACCAGGTCTAAACCAGGACTAAACCAGGACTAAACCAGGTCTAAACCAGGACTAAACCAGGACTAAACCAGGACTAAACCAGGTCTAAACCAGGTCTAAACCAGGACTAAACCAGGACTAAACCAGGTCTAAACCAGGACTAAACCAGGTCTAAACCAGGTCTAAACCAGGACTAAACCAGGACTAAACCAGGTCCAAACCAGGTCTAAACCAGGACTAAACCAGGACTAAACCAGGTCTGAACCAGGTCTAAACCAGGACTAAACCAGTTCTAAACCAGGACTAAACTAGGACTAAACCTGGTCCAAACCAGGTCTAAACCAGGACTAAACCAGGTCTGAACCAGGTCTAAACCAGGACTAAACCAGTTTTAAACCAGGACTAAACCAGGACTAAACCAGGTCTAAACCAGGATTAAACCAGGTCTAAACCAGGACTAAACCAGGACTAAACCAGTTCTAAACCAGGACTAAACCAGGACTAAACCAGGTCTAAACCAGGACTAAACCAGGACTAAACCAGGACTAAACCAGGACTAAACCAGGACTAAACCAGGTCTAAACCAGGACTAAACCAGGACTAAACCAGGATTAAACCAGGTCTAAACCAGGACTAAAACAGGTCTAAACCAGGACTAAACCAGGACTAAACCAGGACTAAACCAGGACTTAACCTGGACTAAACCATGACTAAACCAGGTCTAAACCAAGACTAAACCAGGTCTAAACCAGGACTAAACCAGGACTAAACCAGGTATAAAGGACGAAACCAGGACTAAACCAGGTCTAAACCAGGTATAAAGGACGAAACCAGGACTAAACCAGGTCTAAACCAGGACTAAACCAGTTCTAAACCAGGATTAAACCAGGACTAAACCAGGTCTAAACCAGGACTAAACCAGGACTAAACCAGGTATAAAGGACAAAACCAGGACTAAACCAGGTCTAAACCAGGACTAAACCAGTTCTAAACCAGGATTAAACCAGGACTAAACCAGGACTAAACCTGGTCCAAACCAGGTTTAAACCAGGACTAAACCAGGTCTAAACCAGGTGTAAACCAGGACTAAACCAGGTCTAAACCAGGACTAAACCAGGTATTAAGGGTCTAAACCAGGAATAAACCGGGACTAAACCAGGTCCAAACCAGGTCTAAACCAGGACTAAACCAGGTCTAAACCAGGTCTAAACCAGGACTAAACCAGGACTAAACCAGGTCTGAACCAGGTCTAAACCAGGACTAAACCAGTTCTAAACCAGGACTAAACTAGGACTAAACCTGGTCCAAACCAGGTCTAAACCAGGACTAAACCAGGTCTGAACCAGGTCTAAACCAGGTCTAAACCAGGTCTAAACCAGGAATAAACCAGGACTAAACCAGGTTCAAACCAGGTCTAAACCAGGACTAAACCAGGTCTAAACCAGGTCTAAACCAGGACTAAACCAGGACTAAACCAGTTCTAAACCAGGACTAAACCAGGACTAAACCAGGTCTAAACCAGGACTAAACCAGGACTAAACCTGGTCCAAACCAGGTCTAAACCAGGACTAAACCAGGACTAAACCAGGACTAAACCAGGACTAAACCAGGTCTAAACCAGGACTAAACCAGGACTAAACCAGGATTAAACCAGGTCTAAACCAGGACTAAAACAGGTCTAAACCAGGACTAAACCAGGACTAAACCAGGACTTAACCTGGACTAAACCATGACTAAACCAGGTCTAAACCAAGACTAAACCAGGTCTAAACCAGGACTAAACCAGGACTAAACCAGGTATAAAGGACGAAACCAGGACTAAACCAGGTCTAAACCAGGTATAAAGGACGAAACCAGGACTAAACCAGGTCTAAACCAGTTCTAAACCAGGATTAAACCAGGACTAAACCAGGTCTAAACCAGGACTAAACCAGGACTAAACCAGGTATAAAGGACGAAACCAGGACTAAACCAGGTCTAAACCAGGACTAAACCAGTTCTAAACCAGGATTAAACCAGGACTAAACCAGGTCTAAACCAGGACTTAACCTGGACTAAACCAGGACTTAACCAGGTCTAAACCAGGACTAAACCAGGACTAAACCAGGACTAAACTAGGACTAAACCTGGTCCAAACCAGGTCTAAACCAGGACTAAACCAGGACTAAAACAGGTCTAAACCAGGA
Organism: Eucyclogobius newberryi; assembly: GCF_026437365.1. NCBI lineage: Eukaryota > Metazoa > Chordata > Actinopteri > Gobiiformes > Gobiidae > Eucyclogobius > Eucyclogobius newberryi. The sequence goes on from NW_027316163.1 coordinate 31,485, forward strand.
CTAAACCAGGACTAAACCAGGACTAAACCAGGACTTAACCTGGACTAAACCATGACTAAACCAGGTCAAAACCAGGACTAAACCAGGACTAAACCAGGTATAAAGGACTAAACCAGGACTAAACCAGGTCTAAACCAGGTCTAAACCAGGACTAAACCAGGACTAAACCAGTTCTAAACCAGGACTAAACCAGGACTAAATCAGGACTAAACCAGGACTAAACCAGGTCCAAACCAGGACTAAACCAGGACTAAACCAGGTCTAAACCAGGTGTAAACCAGGTCTAAACCAGGTCTAAACCAGTACTAAACCAGGACTAAACCAGGACTAAACCAGGTCTAAACCAGGACTAAACCAGGACTAAACCAGGTCTAAACCAGGACTAAACCAGGTCTAAACCAGGACTAAACCAGGACTAAACCAGGTCTAAACCAGGTCTAAACCAGGTCTAAACCAGGACTAAACCAGGACTAAACCAGGTCTAAACCAGGTGTAAACCAGGTCTAAACCAGGTCTAAACCAGTACTAAACCAGGACTAAACCAGGACTAAACCAGGTCTAAACCAGGACTAAACCAGGACTAAACCAGGTCTAAACCAGGACTAAACCAGGTCTAAACCAGGACTAAACCAGGTCCAAACCAGGACTAAACCAGGACTAAACCAGGACTAAACCAGGTCTAAACCAGGTCTAAACCAGGACTAAACCAGGACTAAACCAGGTCTAAACCAGGACTAAACCAGGACTAAACCAGGACTAAACCAGGACTAAACCAGGTCTAAACCAGGTCTAAACCAGGACTAAACCAGGACTAAACCAGGTCTAAACCAGGACTAAACCAGGTCTAAACCAGGTCTAAACCAGGACTAAACCAGGACTAAACCAGGTCCAAACCAGGTCTAAACCAGGACTAAACCAGGTCTAAACCAGGTCTAAACCAGGACTAAACCAGGACTAAACCAGGTCTGAACCAGGTCTAAACCAGGACTAAACCAGTTCTAAACCAGGACTAAACCAGGACTAAACCAGGTCTAAACCAGGACTAAACCAGGTCTGAACCATGTCTTGACCAGGTCTAAACCAGGTGTAAACCAGTACTAAACCAGGACTAAACCAGGACTAAACCAGGTCTAAACCAGGTCTAAACCAGGACTAAAACAGGTCTAAACCAGGACTAAACCAGGACTAAACCAGGACTAAACCAGGACTTAACCTGGACTAAACCATGACTAAACCAGGTCTAAACCAAGACTAAACCAGGTCTAGACCAGGACTAAACCAGGTATAAAGGACTAAACCAGGACTAAACCAGTTCTAAACCAGGATTAAACCAGGACTAAACCAGGTCGAAACCAGGTCTAAACCAGGACTAAACCAGGTATAAAGGACTAAACCAGGACTAAACCAGGTCTAAACCAGGTCTAAACCAGGACTAAACCAGTTCTAAACCAGGATTAAACCAGGACTAAACCAGGTCTAAACCAGGACTAAACCAGGACTAAACCAGGACTAAACCAGGTATAAACCAGGAATAAACCAGGACTAAACCAGGTCCAAACCAGGACTAGACCAGGACTAAACCTGGTCCAAACCAGGTCTAAACCAGGACTAAACAAGGACTAAACAAGGACTAAACCAGGTCTAAACCAGGACTAAACCAGGTCTAAACCAGGACTAAACCAGGACTAAACCTGGTCGAAACCAGGTCTAAACCAGGACTAAACCAGGTATAAAGGACTAAACCAGGACTAAACCAGTTCTAAACCAGGATTAAACCAGGACTAAACCAGGTCTAAACCAGGTCTAAACCAGGACTAAACCAGGTCTAAACCAGGTCTAAACCAGGACTAAACCAGTTCTAAACCAGGATTAAACCAGGACTAAACCAGGTCTAAACCAGGACTAAACCAGGACTAAACCAGGACTAAACCAGGTATAAACCAGGAATAAACCAGGACTAAACCAGGTCCAAACCAGGACTAGACCAGGACTAAACCTGGTCCAAACCAGGTCTAAACCAGGACTAAACAAGGACTAAACAAGGACTAAACCAGGTCTAAACCAGGACTAAAACAGGTCTAAACCAAGACTAAACCAGGACTAAACCAGGACTAAACCAGGTCTAAACCAGGACTAAAACAGGTCTAAACCAGGACTAAACCAGGACTAAACCAGGACTAAACCAGGACTAAACCAGGTATAAACCAGGACTAAACCAGGACTAAACCAGGATTAAACCAGGTCTAAACCAGGACTAAAACAGGTCTAAACCAGGACTAAACCAGGACTAAACCAGGACTAAACCAGGACTTAACCTGGACTAAACCATGACTAAACCAGGTCTAAACCAAGACTAAACCAGGTCTAAACCAGGACTAAACCAGGACTAAACCAGGTATAAAGGACGAAACCAGGACTAAACCAGGTCTAAACCAGGTATAAAGGACGAAACCAGGACTAAACCAGGTCTAAACCAGGACTAAACCAGTTCTAAACCAGGATTAAACCAGGACTAAACCAGGTCTAAACCAGGACTAAACCAGGACTAAACCAGGTATAAAGGACAAAACCAGGACTAAACCAGGTCTAAACCAGGACTAAACCAGTTCTAAACCAGGATTAAACCAGGACTAAACCAGGACTAAACCTGGTCCAAACCAGGTTTAAACCAGGACTAAACCAGGTCTAAACCAGGTGTAAACCAGGACTAAACCAGGTCTAAACCAGGACTAAACCAGGTCTAAACCAGGTCTAAACCAGGACTAAACCAGGTCTAAACCAGGTCTAAACCAGGACTAAACCAGGACTAAACCAGGTCTAAACCAGGACTAAACCAGGACTAAACCAGGTCTGAACCAGGTCTAAACCAGGACTAAACCAGTTCTAAACCAGGTCTAAACCAGGACTAAACCAGGTCTAAACCAGGTCTAAACCAGGACTAAACCAGGTCTAAACCAGGTCTAAACCAGGACTAAACCAGGTCTAAACCAGGTCTAAACCAGGACTAAACCAGGACTAAACCAGGTCTGAACCAGGTCTAAACCAGGACTAAACCAGTTCTAAACCAGGAATAAACCAGGACTAAACCAGGTCCAAACCAGGTCTAAACCAGGACTAAACCAGGTCTAAACCAGGTCTAAACCAGGACTAAACCAGGACTAAACCAGGTCTGAACCAGGTCTAAACCAGGACTAAACCAGTTCTAAACCAGGACTAAACTAGGACTAAACCTGGTCCAAACCAGGTCTAAACCAGGACTAAACCAGGTCTGAACCAGGTCTAAACCAGGTCTAAACCAGGTCTAAACCAGGAATAAACCAGGACTAAACCAGGTTCAAACCAGGTCTAAACCAGGACTAAACCAGGTCTAAACCAGGTCTAAACCAGGACTAAACCAGGACTAAACCAGTTCTAAACCAGGACTAAACCAGGACTAAACCAGGTCTAAACCAGGACTAAACCAGGACTAAACCTGGTCCAAACCAGGTCTAAACCAGGACTAAACCAGGACTAAACCAGGACTAAACCAGGACTAAACCAGGTCTAAACCAGGACTAAACCAGGACTAAACCAGGATTAAACCAGGTCTAAACCAGGACTAAAACAGGTCTAAACCAGGACTAAACCAGGACTAAACCAGGACTAAACCAGGACTTAACCTGGACTAAACCATGACTAAACCAGGTCTAAACCAAGACTAAACCAGGTCTAAACCAGGACTAAACCAGGACTAAACCAGGTATAAAGGACGAAACCAGGACTAAACCAGGTCTAAACCAGGTATAAAGGACGAAACCAGGACTAAACCAGGTCTAAACCAGGACTAAACCAGTTCTAAACCAGGATTAAACCAGGACTAAACCAGGTCTAAACCAGGACTAAACCAGGACTAAACCAGGTATAAAGGACGAAACCAGGACTAAACCAGGTCTAAACCAGGACTAAACCAGGTCTAAACCAGGACTAAACCAGGACTAAACCAGGTATAAAGGACGAAACCAGGTCTGAACCAGGTCTAAACCAGGACTAAACCAGGTCTAAACCAGGACTAAACCAGGACTAAACCTGGTCCAAACCAGGTTTAAACCAGGACTAAACCAGGTCTAAACCAGGACTTAACCTGGACTAAACCAGGACTTAACCAGGTCTAAACCAGGACTAAACCAGGACTAAACCAGGACTAAACTAGGACTAAACCTTGTCCAAACCAGGTCTAAACCAGGACTAAACCAGGACTAAAACAGGTCTAAACCAGGACTAAACCAGGACTAAACCAGGACTAAACCAGGACTTAACCTGGACTAAACCATGACTAAACCAGGTCAAAACCAGGACTAAACCAGGACTAAACCAGGTATAAAGGACTAAACCAGGACTAAACCAGGTCTAAACCAGGTCTAAACCAGGACTAAACCAGGACTAAACCAGTTCTAAACCAGGACTAAACCAGGACTAAACCAGGTCCAAACCAGGACTAAACCAGGACTAAACCAGGTCTAAACCAGGTGTAAACCAGGTCTAAACCAGGTCTAAACCAGTACTAAACCAGGACTAAACCAGGACTAAACCAGGTCTAAACCAGGACTAAACCAGGACTAAACCAGGTCTAAACCAGGACTAAACCAGGTCTAAACCAGGACTAAACCAGGACTAAACCAGGACTAAACCAGGTCTAAACCAGGTCTAAACCAGGTCTAAACCAGGACTAAACCAGGACTAAACCAGGTCTAAACCAGGTGTAAACCAGGTCTAAACCAGGTCTAAACCAGTACTAAACCAGGACTAAACCAGGACTAAACCAGGTCTAAACCAGGACTAAACCAGGACTAAACCAGGTCTAAACCAGGACTAAACCAGGTCTAAACCAGGACTAAACCAGGTCCAAACCAGGACTAAACCAGGACTAAACCAGGACTAAACCAGGTCTAAACCAGGTCTAAACCAGGACTAAACCAGGACTAAACCAGGTCTAAACCAGGACTAAACCAGGACTAAACCAGGACTAAACCAGGTCTAAACCAGGTCTAAACCAGGACTAAACCAGGACTAAACCAGGTCTAAACCAGGACTAAACCAGGTCTAAACCAGGTCTAAACCAGGACTAAACCAGGACTAAACCAGGTCCAAACCAGGTCTAAACCAGGACTAAACCAGGTCTAAACCAGGTCTAAACCAGGACTAAACCAGGTGTAAACCAGTACTAAACCAGGACTAAACCAGGACTAAACCAGGTCTAAACCAGGTCTAAACCAGGACTAAAACAGGTCTAAACCAGGACTAAACCAGGACTAAACCAGGACTAAACCAGGACTTAACCTGGACTAAACCATGACTAAACCAGGTCTAAACCAAGACTAAACCAGGTCTAGACCAGGACTAAACCAGGTATAAAGGACTAAACCAGGACTAAACCAGTTCTAAACCAGGATTAAACCAGGACTAAACCAGGTCTAAACCAGGACTAAACCAGGACTAAACCTGGTCGAAACCAGGTCTAAACCAGGACTAAACCAGGTATAAAGGACTAAACCAGGACTAAACCAGGTCTAAACCAGGTCTAAACCAGGACTAAACCAGTTCTAAACCAGGATTAAACCAGGACTAAACCAGGTCTAAACCAGGACTAAACCAGGACTAAACCAGGACTAAACCAGGTATAAACCAGGAATAAACCAGGACTAAACCAGGTCCAAACCAGGACTAGACCAGGACTAAACCTGGTCCAAACCAGGTCTAAACCAGGACTAAACAAGGACTAAACAAGGACTAAACCAGGTCTAAACCAGGACTAAAACAGGTCTAAACCAGGACTAAACCAGGACTAAACCAGGACTAAACCAGGTCTAAACCAGGACTAAAACAGGTCTAAACCAGGACTAAACCAGGACTAAACCAGGACTAAACCAGGACTCAACCTGGACTAAACCAGGTCTAAACCAAGACTAAACCAGGTCTAAACCAGGACTAAACCTGGTATAAAGGACTAAACCAGGACTAAACCAGGACTAAACCAGGTCTGAACCAGGTTTAAACCAGGACTAAACCAGGTATTAAGGGTCTAAACCAGGAATAAACCAGGACTAAACCAGGTCCAAACCAGGTCTAAACCAGGACTAAACCAGGTGTAAACCAGGTCTAAACCAGGACTAAACCAGGACTAAACCAGGTCTGAACCAGGTCTAAACCAGGACTAAACCAGTTCTAAACCAGGACTAAACTAGGACTAAACCTGGTCCAAACCAGGTCTAAACCAGGACTAAACCAGGTCTGAACCAGGTCTAAACCAGGACTAAACCAGTTTTAAACCAGGACTAAACCAGGACTAAACCAGGTCTAAACCAGGATTAAACCAGGTCTAAACCAGGACTAAACCAGGACTAAACCAGTTCTAAACCAGGACTAAACCAGGACTAAACCAGGTCTAAACCAGGACTAAACCAGGACTTAACCTGGACTAAACCATGACTAAACCAGGTCTAAACCAAGACTAAACCAGGTCTAAACCAGGACTAAACCAGGTATAAAGGACTAAACCAGGACTAAACCAGTTCTAAACCAGGATTAAACCAGGACTAAACCAGGTCTAAACCAGGACTAAACCAGGACTAAACCTGGTCGAAACCAGGTCTAAACCAGGACTAAACCAGGTATAAAGGACTAAACCAGGACTAAACCAGGTCTAAACCAGGACTAAACCAGTTCTAAACCAGGATTAAACCAGGACTAAACCAGGTCTAAACCAGGACTAAACCAGGACTAAACCAGGACTAAACCAGGTATAAACCAGGAATAAACCAGGACTAAACCAGGTCCAAACCAGGTCTAAACCAGGACTAAACAAGGACTAAACAAGGACTAAACCAGGTCTAAACCAGGACTAAAACAGGTCTAAACCAGGACTAAACCAGGACTAAACCAGGACTAAACCAGGTCTAAACCAGGACTAAAACAGGTCTAAACCAGGACTAAACCAGGACTAAACCAGGACTAAACCAGGACTCAACCTGGACTAAACCAGGTCTAAACCAAGACTAAACCAGGTCTAAACCAGGACTAAACCAGGTATAAAGGACTAAACCAGGACTAAACCAGGACTAAACCAGGTCTGAACCAGGTTTAAACCAGGACTAAACCAGGTCCAAACCAGGTCTAAACCAGGACTAAACCAGGTCTAAACCAGGTCTAAACCAGGACTAAACCAGGACTAAACCAGGTCTGAACCAGGTCTAAACCAGGACTAAACTAGGACTAAACCTGGTCCAAACCAGGTCTAAACCAGGACTAAACCAGGTCTGAACCAGGTCTAAACCAGGACTAAACCAGTTTTAAACCAGGACTAAACCAGGACTAAACCAGGTCTAAACCAGGATTAAACCAGGTCTAAACCAGGACTAAACCAGGACTAAACCAGTTCTAAACCAGGACTAAACCAGGACTAAACCAGGTCTAAACCAGGACTAAACCAGGACTAAACCTGGTCCAAACCAGGTCTAAACCAGTACTAAACCAGGACTAAACCAGGACTAAACCAGGACTAAACCAGGTCTAAACCAGGACTAAACCAGGACTAAACCAGGATTAAACCAGGACTAAACCAGGTCTAAACCAGGACTAAACCAGGACTAAACCAGGACTAAACCAGGACTTAACCTGGACTAAACCATGACTAAACCAGGTCTAAACCAAGACTAAACCAGGTCTAAACCAGGACTAAACCAGGACTAAACCAGGTATAAAGGACGAAACCAGGACTAAACCAGGTCTAAACCAGGTATAAAGGACGAAACCAGGACTAAACCAGGTCTAAACCAGGACTAAACCAGTTCTAAACCAGGATTAAACCAGGACTAAACCAGGTCTAAACCAGGACTAAACCAGGACTACCCAGGTATAAAGGACGAAACCAGGACTAAACCAGGTCTAAACCAGGACTAAACCAGTTCTAAACCAGGATTAAACCAGGACTAAACCAGGTCTAAACCAGGACTAAACCAGGACTAAACCTGGTCCAAACCAGGTTTAAACCAGGACTAAACCAGGTCTAAACCAGGTGTAAACCAGGACTAAACCAGGTCTAAACCAGGACTAAACCAGGACTAAACCAGGTCTAAACCAGGACTAAACCAGGACTAAACCAGGTCTGAACCAGGTCTAAACCAGGACTAAACCAGTTCTAAACCAGGACTAAACTAGGACTAAACCTGGTCCAAACCAGGTCTAAACCAGGACTAAACCAGGTCTGAACCAGGTCTAAACCAGGATTAAACCAGGACTAAACCAGGTCTAAACCAGGACTAAACCAGGTCTAAACCAGGTCTAAACCAGGAATAAACCAGGACTAAACCAGGTTAAAACCAGGTCTAAACCAGGACTAAACCAGGTCTAAACCAGGTCTAAACCAGGACTAAACCAGGACTAAACCAGTTCTAAACCAGGACTAAACCAGGACTAAACCAGGTCTAAACCAGGACTAAACCAGGACTAAACCTGGTCCAAACCAGGTCTAAACCAGGACTAAACCAGGTCTAAACCAGGACTAAACCAGGACTAAACCTGGTCCAAACCAGGACTAAACCAGGACTAAACCAGGTCTAAACCAGTACTAAACCAGGACTAAACCAGGACTAAACCAGGACTAAACCAGGTCTAAACCAGGACTAAACCAGGACTAAACCAGGATTAAACCAGGTCTAAACCAGGACTAAAACAGGTCTAAACCAGGACTAAACCAGGACTAAACCAGGACTAAACCAGGACTTAACCTGGACTAAACCAGGACTAAACCAGGACTAAACCAGGACTAAACCAGGTCTAAACCAGGACTAAACCAGGATTAAACCAGGTCTAAACCAGGACTAAAACAGGTCTAAACCAGGACTAAACCAGGTCTAAACCAAGACTAAACCAGGTCTAAACCAGGACTAAACCAGAACTAAACCAGGTATAAAGGACGAAACCAGGACTAAACCAGGTCTAAACCAGGACTAAACCAGTTCTAAACCAGGATTAAACCAGGACTAAACCAGGTCTAAACCAGGACTAAACCAGGACTAAACCAGGTATAAAGGACGAAACCAGGACTAAACCAGGTCTAAACCAGGACTAAACCAGTTCTAAACCAGGATTAAACCAGGACTAAACCAGGTCTAAACCAGGACTAAACCAGGACTAAACCTGGTCCAAACCAGGTTTAAACCAGGACTAAACCAGGTCTAAACCAGGACTTAACCAGGTCTAAACCAGGACTAAACCAGGACTAAACCAGGACTAAACTAGGACTAAACCTGGTCCAAACCAGGTCTAAACCAGGACTAAACCAGGACTAAAACAGGTCTAAACCAGGACTAAACCAGGACTAAACCAGGACTAAACCAGGACTTAACCTGGACTAAACCAGGTCAAAACCAGGACTAAACCAGGACTAAACCAGGTATAAAGGACTAAACCAGGACTAAACCAGGTCTAAACCAGGTCTAAACCAGGACTAAACCAGGACTAAACCAGTTCTAAACCAGGATTAAACCAGGACTAAACCAGGTCTAAACCAGGACTAAACCAGGACTAAACCTGGTCCAAACCAGGTTTAAACCAGGACTAAACCAGGTCTAAACCAGGTGTAAACCAGGAATAAACCAGGTCTAAACCAGGACTAAACCAGGTCTAAAACCAGGTATAATTTAGGAATAAACCAGGACTAAACCAGGTCCAAACCAGGTCTAAACCAGGACAAAACCAGGTCCAAACCAGTACTAAACCAGGACTAAACCAGGACTAAACCAGGTCTAAACCAGGACTAAAACAGGTCTAAACCAAGACTAAACCAGGACTAAACCAGGACTTAACCTGGACTAAACCAGGACTTAACCTGGACTAAACCAGGACTAAACCAGTTCTAAACCAGGACTAAACTAGGACTAAACCTGGTCCAAACCAGGTCTAAACCTGGTCCAAACCAGGTCTAAACCAGGACTAACCAGGACTAAACCAGGACTTAACCTGGACTAAACCATGACTAAACCAGGTCTAAACCAAGACTAAACCAGGTCTAAACCAGGACTAAACCAGGTATAAAGGACTAAACCAGGACTAAACAAGGTCAAAACCAGGTCTAAACCAGGACTAAACCAGGACTAAACCAGGTCTGAACCAGGACTAAACCAGGACTAAACCAGGTCTAAACCAGGTGTAAACCAGGACTAAACCAGGTCTAAACCAGGACTAAACCAGGACTAAACCAGGTCTAAACCAGGAATAAACCAGGACTAAACCAGGTCCAAACCAGGTCTAAACCAGGACTAAACCAGGACTAAACCAGGTCTAAACCAGGACTAAACCAAGTCAAAGCCAGGACTAAACCAGGACTAAACCTGGTCCAAACCAGGTCTAAACCAGGACTAAACCAGGTCTAAACCAGGTGTAAACCAGGTCTAAACCAGGTCTAAACCAGGTCTAAACCAGGACTAAACCAGGACTAAACCAGTACTAAACCAGGACTAAACCAGGACTAAACCAGGACTAAACCAGGTCTAAACCAGGACTAAAACAGGTCTAAACCAGGTCTAAACCAGGACTAAACCAGGACTAAACCAGGATTAAACCAGGACTAAACCAGGTCTAAACCAGGACTAAACCAGGACTAAACCTGGTCCAAACCATGTTTAAACCAGGACTAAACCAGGTCTAAACCAGGTGTAAACCAGGAATAAACCAGGTCTAAACCAGGACTAAACCAGGTCTAAACCAGGTATAAACCAGGAATAAACCAGGACTAAACCAGGTCCAAACCAGGTCTAAACCAGGACAAAAACCAGGTCCAAACCAGTACTAAACCAGGACTAAACCAGGACTAAACCAGGTCTAAACCAGGACTAAAACAGGTCTAAACCAAGACTAAACCAGGACTAAACCAGGACTAAACCAGGACTAAACCAGTTCTAAACCAGGATTAAACCAGGACTAAACCAGGTCTAAACCAGGACTAAACCAGGACTAAACCTGGTCCAAACCAGGTTTAAACCAGGACTAAACCAGGTCTAAACCAGGTGTAAACCAGGAATAAACCAGGTCTAAACCAGGACTAAACCAGGTCTAAACCAGGTATAAACCAGGAATAAACCAGGACTAAACCAGGTCCAAACCAGGTCTAAACCAGGACAAAACCAGGTCCAAACCAGTACTAAACCAGGACTAAACCAGGACTAAACCAGGTCTAAACCAGGACTAAAACAGGTCTAAACCAAGACTAAACCAGGAATAAACCAGGACTTAACCTGGACTAAACCAGGACTTAACCTGGACTAAACCAGGACTAAACCAGTTCTAAACCAGGACTAAACTAGGACTAAACCTGGTCCAAACCAGGTCTAAACCAGGACTAACCAGGACTAAACCAGGACTTAACCTGGACTAAACCATGACTAAACCAGGTCTAAACCAAGACTAAACCAGGTCTAAACCAGGACTAAACCAGGTATAAAGGACTAAACCAGGACTAAACAAGGTCAAAACCAGGTCTAAACCAGGACTAAACCAGGACTAAACCAGGTCTGAACCAGGACTAAACCAGGACTAAACCAGGTCTAAACCAGGTGTAAACCAGGACTAAACCAGGTCTAAACCAGGACTAAACCAGGACTAAACCAGGTCTAAACCAGGAATAAACCAGGACTAAACCAGGTCCAAACCAGGTCTAAACCAGGACTAAACCAGGACTAAACCAGGTCTAAACCAGGACTAAACCAAGTCTAAACCAGGACTAAACCAGGACTAAACCTGGTCCAAACCAGGTCTAAACCAGGACTAAACCAGGTCTAAACCAGGTGTAAACCAGGTCTAAACCAGGTCTAAACCAGGTCTAAACCAGGACTAAACCAGGACTAAACCAGTACTAAACCAGGTCTAAACTAGGTGTAAACCAGGTCTAAACCAGGACTAAACCAGGACTAAACCTGGTCTGAACCAGGTCTAAACCAGGTCTAAACCAGGTCTAAACCAGTACTAAACCAGGACTAAACCAGGACTAAACCAGGTCTAAACCAGGACTAAAACAGGTCTAAACCAGGACTAAACCAGGACTAAACCAGGACTAAACCAGGTCTAAACCAGGACTAAAACAGGTCTAAACCAGGACTAAACCAGGACTAAACCAGGACTAAACCAGGACTAAACCAGGACTTAACCTGGACTAAACCATGACTAAACCAGGTCTAAACCAAGACTAAACCAGGTCTAAACCAGGACTAAACCAGGTATAAAGGACTAAACCAGGACTAAACCAGGTCTAAACCAGGTCTAAACCAGGACTAAACCAGGACTAAACCAGGTCTGAACCAGGTCTAAACCAGGACTAAACCAGTTCTAAACCAGGATTAAACCAGGACTAAACCAGGTCTAAACCAGGACTAAACCAGGACTAAACCAGGTCTAAACCAGGACTAAACCAGGACTAAACCAGGACTAAACCAGGACTAAACCTGGTCCAAACCAGGTTTAAACCAGGACTAAACCAGGTCTAAACCAGGTGTAAACCAGGACTAAACCAGGTCTAAATCAGGACTAAACCAGGACTAAACCAGGTCCAAACCAGGACTAAACCAGGACTAAACCAGGTCTAAACCAGGTGTAAACCAGGTCTAAACCAGGTCTAAACCAGTACTAAACCGGGACTAAACCGGGACTAAACCAGGTCTAAACCAGGACTAAACCAGGACTAAACCAGGTCTAAACCAGGACTAAACCAGGTCTAAACCAGGACTAAACCAGGACTAAACCAGGACTAAAGCAGGTCTAAACCAGGTCTAAACCAGGTCTAAACCAGGACTAAACCAGGACTAAACCAGGTCTAAACCAGGTCTAAACCAGTACTAAACCAGGACTAAACCAGGACTAAACCAGGTCTAAACCAGGACTAAACCAGGACTAAACCAGGTCTAAACCAGGACTAAACCAGGACTAAACCAGGTCTAAACCAGGACTAAACCAGGACTAAACCAGGACTAAACCAGGTCTAAACCAGGACTAAACCAGGACTAAACCTGGTCCAAACCAGGTCTAAACCAGGACTAAACCAGGTCTAAACCAGGTGTAAACCAGGTCTAAACCAGGACTAAACCAGGTCCAAACCAGGTCTAAACCAGGACTAAACCAGGTCTAAACCAGGTCTAAAGTCTAAACCAGGACTAAACCAGGACTAAACCAGGTCTGAACCAGGTCTAAACCAGGACTAAACCAGTTCTAAACCAGGTCTAAACCAGGTGTAAACCAGTACTAAACCAGGACTAAACCAGGACTAAACCAGGTCTAAACCAGGTCTAAACCAGGACTAAAACAGGTCTAAACCAGGACTAAACCAGGACTAAACCAGGACTTAACCTGGACTAAACCATGACTAAACCAGGTCTAAACCAAGACTAAACCAGGTCTAAACCAGGACTAAACCAGGTATAAAGGACTAAACCAGGACTAAACCAGGTCTAAACCAGGACTAAACCAGTTCTAAACCAGGATTAAACCAGGACTAAACCAGGACTAAACCAGGACTAAACCTGGTCGAAACCAGGTTTAAACCAGGACTAAACCAGGTCTAAACCAGGTGTAAACCAGGACTAAACCAGGTCTAAACCAGGACTAAACCAGGACTAAACCAGGACTAAACCAGGTATAAACCAGGAATAAACCAGGACTAAACCAGGTCCAAACCAGGACTAAACCAGGACTAAACCTGGTCCAAACCAGGTCTAAACCAGGACTAAACAAGGACTAAACAAGGACTAAATCAGGTCTAAACCAGGACTAAAACAGGTCTAAACCAGGACTTAACCTGGACTAAACCATGACTAAACCAGGTCTAAACCAAGACTAAACCAGGTCTAAACCAGGACTAAACCAGGTATAAAGGACTAAACCAGGACTAAACCAGGTCTAAACCAGGTCTAAACCAGGACTAAACCAGTTCTAAACCAGGATTAAACCAGGACTAAACCAGGTCTAAACCAGGACTAAACCAGGTCTAAACCAGGACTAAACCAGGACTAAACCAGGTCTAAACCAGGACTAAACCAGGACTAAACCAGGACTAAACCAGGACTAAACCTGGTCCAAACCAGGTTTAAACCAGGACTAAACCAGGTCTAAACCAGGTGTAAACCAGGACTAAACCAGGTCTAAATCAGGACTAAACCAGGACTAAACCAGGTCCAAACCAGGTCTAAACCAGGACTAAACCAGGTCTAAACCAGGTGTAAACCAGGTCTAAACCAGGTCTAAACCAGGTCTAAACCAGTACTAAACCAGGACTAAACCAGGACTAAACCAGGTCTAAACCAGGACTAAACCAGGACTAAACCAGGTCTAAACCAGGACTAAACCAGGTCTAAACCAGGACTAAACCAGGACTAAACCAGGACTAAACCAGGTCTAAACCAGGTCTAAACCAGGTCTAAACCAGGACTAAACCAGGACTAAACCAGGTCTAAACCAGGTGTAAACCAGGTCTAAACCAGGTCTAAACCAGTACTAAACCAGGACTAAACCAGGTCTAAACCAGGACTAAACCAGGACTAAACCAGGTCTAAACCAGGACTAAACCAGGACTAAACCAGGTCTAAACCAGGACTAAACCAGGTCTAAACCAGGACTAAACCAGGTCCAAACCAGGACTAAACCAGGACTAAACCAGGACTAAACCAGGTCTAAACCAGGTCTAAACCAGGACTAAACCAGGACTAAACCAGGTCTAAACCAGGACTAAACCAGGACTAAACCAGGACTAAACCAGGAC
>NW_027316164.1:0-46192 GCF_026437365.1 Eucyclogobius newberryi
GTTTTTACATGTTTCAGATGCAGTGTTTAAAGGTGTTTTTACATGTTTCAGATGCAGTGTTTAAAGGTGTTTTTACATGTTTCAGATGCAGTGTTTAAAGGTGTTTTTACATGTTTCAGATGCAGTGTTTAAAGGTGTTTTTACATGTTTCAGACAGTGTTTAAAGGTGTTTTTACATGTTTCAGATGCAGTGTTTAAAGGTGTTTTTACATGTTTCAGATGCAGTGTTTAAAGGTGTTTTTACATGTTTCAGATGCAGTGTTTAAAGGTGTTTTTACATGTTTCAGATGCAGTGTTTAAAGGTGTTTTTACATGTTTCAGATGCAGTGTTTAAAGGTGTTTTTACATGTTTCAGATGCAGTGTTTAAAGGTGTTTTTACATGTTTCAGATGCAGTGTTTAAAGGTGTTTTTACATGTTTCAGATGCAGTGTTTAAAGGTGTTTTTACATGTTTCAGATGCAGTGTTTAAAGGTGTTTTTACATGTTTCAGATGCAGTGTTTAAAGGTGTTTTTACATGTTTCAGATGCAGTGTTTTAAAGGTGTTTTTACATGTTTCAGATGCAGTGTTTAAAGGTGTTTTTACATGTTTCAGATGCAGTGTTTAAAGGTGTTTTTACATGTTTCAGATGCAGTGTTTAAAGGTGTTTTTACATGTTTCAGATGCAGTGTTTAAAGGTGTTTTTACATGTTTCAGATGCAGTGTTTAAAGGTGTTTTTACATGTTTCAGATGCAGTGTTTAAAGGTGTTTTTACATGTTTCAGATGCAGTGTTTAAAGGTGTTTTTACATGTTTCAGATGCAGTGTTTAAAGGTGTTTTTACATGTTTCAGATGCAGTGTTTAAAGGTGTTTTTACATGTTTCAGATGCAGTGTTTAAAGGTGTTTTTACATGTTTCAGATGCAGTGTTTAAAGGTGTTTTTACATGTTTCAGATGCAGTGTTTAAAGGTGTTTTTACATGTTTCAGATGCAGTGTTTAAAGGTGTTTTTACATGTTTCAGATGCAGTGTTTAAAGGTGTTTTTACATGTTTCAGATGCAGTGTTTAAAGGTGTTTTTACATGTTTCAGATGCAGTGTTTAAAGGTGTTTTTACATGTTTCAGATGCAGTGTTTAAAGGTGTTTTTACATGTTTCAGATGCAGTGTTTAAAGGTGTTTTTACATGTTTCAGATGCAGTGTTTAAAGGTGTTTTTACATGTTTCAGATGCAGTGTTTAAAGGTGTTTTTACATGTTTCAGATGCAGTGTTTAAAGGTGTTTTTACATGTTTCAGACAGTGTTTAAAGGTGTTTTTACATGTTTCAGATGCAGTGTTTAAAGGTGTTTTTACATGTTTCAGACAGTGTTTAAAGGTGTTTTTACATGTTTCAGATGCAGTGTTTAAAGGTGTTTTTACATGTTTCAGATGCAGTGTTTAAAGGTGTTTTTACATGTTTCAGATGCAGTGTTTAAAGGTGTTTTTACATGTTTCAGATGCAGTGTTTAAAGGTGTTTTTACATGTTTCAGATGCAGTGTTTAAAGGTGTTTTTACATGTTTCAGATGCAGTGTTTAAAGGTGTTTTTACATGTTTCAGATGCAGTGTTTAAAGGTGTTTTTACATGTTTCAGATGCAGTGTTTAAAGGTGTTTTTACATGTTTCAGATGCAGTGTTTAAAGGTGTTTTTACATGTTTCAGATGCAGTGTTTAAAGGTGTTTTTACATGTTTCAGATGCAGTGTTTAAAGGTGTTTTTACATGTTTCAGATGCAGTGTTTAAAGGTGTTTTTACATGTTTCAGATGCAGTGTTTAAAGGTGTTTTTACATGTTTCAGATGCAGTGTTTAAAGGTGTTTTTACATGTTTCAGATGCAGTGTTTAAAGGTGTTTTTACATGTTTCAGATGCAGTGTTTAAAGGTGTTTTTACATGTTTCAGACAGTGTTTAAAGGTGTTTTTACATGTTTCAGATGCAGTGTTTAAAGGTGTTTTTACATGTTTCAGATGCAGTGTTTAAAGGTGTTTTTACATGTTTCAGATGCAGTGTTTAAAGGTGTTTTTACATGTTTCAGATGCAGTGTTTAAAGGTGTTTTTACATGTTTCAGATGCAGTGTTTAAAGGTGTTTTTACATGTTTCAGATGCAGTGTTTAAAGGTGTTTTTACATGTTTCAGATGCAGTGTTTAAAGGTGTTTTTACATGTTTCAGAGCAGTGTTTAAAGGTGTTTTTACATGTTTCAGATGCAGTGTTTAAAGGTGTTTTTACATGTTTCAGATGCAGTGTTTAAAGGTGTTTTTACATGTTTCAGATGCAGTGTTTAAAGGTGTTTTTACATGTTTCAGATGCAGTGTTTAAAGGTGTTTTTACATGTTTCAGATGAGTGTTTAAAGGTGTTTTTACATGTTTCAGATGCAGTGTTTTAAAGGTGTTTTTACATGTTTCAGACAGTGTTTAAAGGTGTTTTTACATGTTTCAGATGCAGTGTTTAAAGGTGTTTTTACATGTTTCAGATGCAGTGTTTAAAGGTGTTTTTACATGTTTCAGATGCAGTGTTTAAAGGTGTTTTTACATGTTTCAGATGCAGTGTTTAAAGGTGTTTTTACATGTTTCAGATGCAGTGTTTAAAGGTGTTTTTACATGTTTCAGATGCAGTGTTTAAAGGTGTTTTTACATGTTTCAGATGCAGTGTTTAAAGGTGTTTTTACATGTTTCAGATGCAGTGTTTAAAGGTGTTTTTACATGTTTCAGATGCAGTGTTTAAAGGTGTTTTTACATGTTTCAGATGCAGTGTTTAAAGGTGTTTTTACATGTTTCAGATGCAGTGTTTAAAGGTGTTTTTACATGTTTCAGATGCAGTGTTTAAAGGTGTTTTTACATGTTTCAGATGCAGTGTTTAAAGGTGTTTTTACATGTTTCAGATGCAGTGTTTAAAGGTGTTTTTACATGTTTCAGATGCAGTGTTTAAAGGTGTTTTTACATGTTTCAGATGCAGTGTTTAAAGGTGTTTTTACATGTTTCAGATGCAGTGTTTAAAGGTGTTTTTACATGTTTCAGATGCAGTGTTTAAAGGTGTTTTTACATGTTTCAGATGCAGTGTTTAAAGGTGTTTTTACATGTTTCAGATGCAGTGTTTAAAGGTGTTTTTACATGTTTCAGATGCAGTGTTTAAAGGTGTTTTTACATGTTTCAGATGCAGTGTTTAAAGGTGTTTTTACATGTTTCAGATGCAGTGTTTAAAGGTGTTTTTACATGTTTCAGATGCAGTGTTTAAAGGTGTTTTTACATGTTTCAGATGCAGTGTTTAAAGGTGTTTTTACATGTTTCAGATGCAGTGTTTAAAGGTGTTTTTACATGTTTCAGATGCAGTGTTTAAAGGTGTTTTTACATGTTTCAGATGCAGTGTTTAAAGGTGTTTTTACATGTTTCAGATGCAGTGTTTTAAAGGTGTTTTTACATGTTTCAGATGCAGTGTTTAAAGGTGTTTTTACATGTTTCAGATGCAGTGTTTAAAGGTGTTTTTACATGTTTCAGATGCAGTGTTTAAAGGTGTTTTTACATGTTTCAGATGCAGTGTTTAAAGGTGTTTTTACATGTTTCAGATGCAGTGTTTAAAGGTGTTTTTACATGTTTCAGATGCAGTGTTTAAAGGTGTTTTTACATGTTTCAGATGCAGTGTTTAAAGGTGTTTTTACATGTTTCAGATGCAGTGTTTAAAGGTGTTTTTACATGTTTCAGAGCAGTGTTTAAAGGTGTTTTTACATGTTTCAGATGCAGTGTTTAAAGGTGTTTTTACATGTTTCAGACAGTGTTTAAAGGTGTTTTTACATGTTTCAGATGCAGTGTTTTAAAGGTGTTTTTACATGTTTCAGATGCAGTGTTTAAAGGTGTTTTTACATGTTTCAGATGCAGTGTTTAAAGGTGTTTTTACATGTTTCAGATGCAGTGTTTAAAGGTGTTTTTACATGTTTCAGATGCAGTGTTTAAAGGTGTTTTTACATGTTTCAGATGCAGTGTTTAAAGGTGTTTTTACATGTTTCAGATGCAGTGTTTAAAGGTGTTTTTACATGTTTCAGATGCAGTGTTTAAAGGTGTTTTTACATGTTTCAGATGCAGTGTTTAAAGGTGTTTTTACATGTTTCAGATGCAGTGTTTAAAGGTGTTTTTACATGTTTCAGATGCAGTGTTTAAAGGTGTTTTTACATGTTTCAGATGCAGTGTTTAAAGGTGTTTTTACATGTTTCAGAGCAGTGTTTAAAGGTGTTTTTACATGTTTCAGATGCAGTGTTTAAAGGTGTTTTTACATGTTTCAGATGCAGTGTTTAAAGGTGTTTTTACATGTTTCAGATGCAGTGTTTAAAGGTGTTTTTACATGTTTCAGATGCAGTGTTTAAAGGTGTTTTTACATGTTTCAGATGCAGTGTTTAAAGGTGTTTTTACATGTTTCAGATGCAGTGTTTAAAGGTGTTTTTACATGTTTCAGATGCAGTGTTTAAAGGTGTTTTTACATGTTTCAGATGCAGTGTTTAAAGGTGTTTTTACATGTTTCAGATGCAGTGTTTAAAGGTGTTTTTACATGTTTCAGATGCAGTGTTTAAAGGTGTTTTTACATGTTTCAGATGCAGTGTTTAAAGGTGTTTTTACATGTTTCAGATGCAGTGTTTAAAGGTGTTTTTACATGTTTCAGATGCAGTGTTTAAAGGTGTTTTTACATGTTTCAGATGCAGTGTTTAAAGGTGTTTTTACATGTTTCAGATGCAGTGTTTAAAGGTGTTTTTACATGTTTCAGATGCAGTGTTTAAAGGTGTTTTTACATGTTTCAGATGCAGTGTTTAAAGGTGTTTTTACATGTTTCAGATGCAGTGTTTAAAGGTGTTTTTACATGTTTCAGATGCAGTGTTTAAAGGTGTTTTTACATGTTTCAGATGCAGTGTTTAAAGGTGTTTTTACATGTTTCAGATGCAGTGTTTAAAGGTGTTTTTACATGTTTCAGATGCAGTGTTTAAAGGTGTTTTTACATGTTTCAGATGCAGTGTTTAAAGGTGTTTTTACATGTTTCAGATGCAGTGTTTAAAGGTGTTTTTACATGTTTCAGATGCAGTGTTTAAAGGTGTTTTTACATGTTTCAGATGCAGTGTTTAAAGGTGTTTTTACATGTTTCAGATGCAGTGTTTAAAGGTGTTTTTACATGTTTCAGATGCAGTGTTTAAAGGTGTTTTTACATGTTTCAGATGCAGTGTTTAAAGGTGTTTTTACATGTTTCAGATGCAGTGTTTAAAGGTGTTTTTACATGTTTCAGATGCAGTGTTTAAAGGTGTTTTTACATGTTTCAGATGCAGTGTTTAAAGGTGTTTTTACATGTTTCAGATGCAGTGTTTAAAGGTGTTTTTACATGTTTCAGATGCAGTGTTTAAAGGTGTTTTTACATGTTTCAGATGCAGTGTTTAAAGGTGTTTTTACATGTTTCAGATGCAGTGTTTAAAGGTGTTTTTACATGTTTCAGATGCAGTGTTTAAAGGTGTTTTTACATGTTTCAGATGCAGTGTTTAAAGGTGTTTTTACATGTTTCAGATGCAGTGTTTAAAGGTGTTTTTACATGTTTCAGATGCAGTGTTTAAAGGTGTTTTTACATGTTTCAGATGCAGTGTTTAAAGGTGTTTTTACATGTTTCAGATGCAGTGTTTAAAGGTGTTTTTACATGTTTCAGATGCAGTGTTTTAAAGGTGTTTTTACATGTTTCAGATGCAGTGTTTTAAAGGTGTTTTTACATGTTTCAGATGCAGTGTTTAAAGGTGTTTTTACATGTTTCAGAGCAGTGTTTAAAGGTGTTTTTACATGTTTCAGACAGTGTTTAAAGGTGTTTTCTACATGTTTCAGATGCAGTGTTTAAAGGTGTTTTTACATGTTTCAGATGCAGTGTTTAAAGGTGTTTTTACATGTTTCAGATGCAGTGTTTTAAAGGTGTTTTTACATGTTTCAGACAGTGTTTAAAGGTGTTTTTACATGTTTCAGATGCAGTGTTTTAAAGGTGTTTTTACATGTTTCAGATGCAGTGTTTTAAAGGTGTTTTTACATGTTTCAGATGCAGTGTTTTAAAGGTGTTTTTACATGTTTCAGATGCAGTGTTTAAAGGTGTTTTTACATGTTTCAGATGCAGTGTTTAAAGGTGTTTTTACATGTTTCAGACAGTGTTTAAAGGTGTTTTTACATGTTTCAGATGCAGTGTTTAAAGGTGTTTTTACATGTTTCAGATGCAGTGTTTAAAGGTGTTTTTACATGTTTCAGACAGTGTTTAAAGGTGTTTTTACATGTTTCAGATGCAGTGTTTAAAGGTGTTTTTACATGTTTCAGATGCAGTGTTTAAAGGTGTTTTTACATGTTTCAGATGCAGTGTTTTAAAGGTGTTTTTACATGTTTCAGATGCAGTGTTTAAAGGTGTTTTTACATGTTTCAGAGCAGTGTTTAAAGGTGTTTTTACATGTTTCAGATGCAGTGTTTTAAAGGTGTTTTTACATGTTTCAGACAGTGTTTAAAGGTGTTTTTACATGTTTCAGATGCAGTGTTTAAAGGTGTTTTTACATGTTTCAGACAGTGTTTAAAGGTGTTTTTACATGTTTCAGATGCAGTGTTTAAAGGTGTTTTTACATGTTTCAGATGCAGTGTTTAAAGGTGTTTTTACATGTTTCAGAGCAGTGTTTAAAGGTGTTTTTACATGTTTCAGATGCAGTGTTTTAAAGGTGTTTTTACATGTTTCAGACAGTGTTTAAAGGTGTTTTTACATGTTTCAGATGCAGTGTTTAAAGGTGTTTTTACATGTTTCAGACAGTGTTTAAAGGTGTTTTTACATGTTTCAGATGCAGTGTTTAAAGGTGTTTTTACATGTTTCAGACAGTGTTTAAAGGTGTTTTACATGTTTCAGACAGTGTTTAAAGGTGTTTTTACATGTTTCAGATGCAGTGTTTAAAGGTGTTTTTACATGTTTCAGATGCAGTGTTTAAAGGTGTTTTTACATGTTTCAGACAGTGTTTAAAGGTGTTTTTACATGTTTCAGATGCAGTGTTTTAAAGGTGTTTTTACATGTTTCAGACAGTGTTTAAAGGTGTTTTTACATGTTTCAGATGCAGTGTTTAAAGGTGTTTTTACATGTTTCAGACAGTGTTTTAAAGGTGTTTTTACATGTTTCAGACAGTGTTTAAAGGTGTTTTTACATGTTTCAGATGCAGTGTTTAAAGGTGTTTTTACATGTTTCAGATGCAGTGTTTAAAGGTGTTTTTACATGTTTCAGACAGTGTTTAAGGTGTTTTTTACATGTTTCAGATGCAGTGTTTAAAGGTGTTTTTACATGTTTCAGACAGTGTTTAAAGGTGTCTTTACATGTTTCAGATGCAGTGTTTTAAAGGTGTTTTTACATGTTTCAGATGCAGTGTTTTAAAGGTGTTTTTACATGTTTTCAGACAGTGTTTAAAGGTGTTTTTACATGTTTCAGATGCAGTGTTTAAAGGTGTTTTTACATGTTTCAGACAGTGTTTAAAGGTGTCTTTACATGTTTCAGATGCAGTGTTTAAAGGTGTTTTTACATGTTTCAGATGCAGTGTTTTAAAGGTGTTTTCTACATGTTTCAGATGCAGTGTTTAAAGGTGTTTTTACATGTTTCAGACAGTGTTTAAAGGTGTTTTTACATGTTTCAGATGCAGTGTTTTAAAGGTGTTTTTACATGTTTCAGACATTGTTTAAAGGTGTTTTTACATGTTTCAGATGCAGTGTTTTAAAGGTGTTTTTACATGTTTCAGATGCAGTGTTTTAAAGGTGTTTTTACATGTTTCAGATGCAGTGTTTAAAGGTGTTTTTACATGTTTCAGATGCAGTGTTTAAAGGTGTTTTTACATGTTTCAGATGCAGTGTTTAAAGAGGTGTTTTTACATGTTTCAGACAGTGTTTAAAGGTGTTTTTACATGTTTCAGATGCAGTGTTTAAAGGTGTTTTTACATGTTTCAGATGCAGTGTTTAAAGGTGTTTTTACATGTTTCAGATGCAGTGTTTAAAGGTGTTTTTACATGTTTCAGATGCAGTGTTTAAAGGTGTTTTTACATGTTTCAGACAGTGTTTAAAGGTGTTTTTACATGTTTCAGATGCAGTGTTTTAAAGGTGTTTTTACATGTTTCAGACAGTGTTTAAAGGTGTTTTTACATGTTTCAGATGCAGTGTTTTAAAGGTGTTTTTACATGTTTCAGACAGTGTTTAAAGGTGTTTTTACATGTTTCAGATGCAGTGTTTAAAGGTGTTTTTACATGTTTCAGATGCAGTGTTTAAAGGTGTTTTTACATGTTTCAGACAGTGTTTAAAGGTGTTTTTACATGTTTCAGATGCAGTGTTTTAAAGGTGTTTTTACATGTTTCAGACAGTGTTTAAAGGTGTTTTTACATGTTTCAGATGCAGTGTTTAAAGGTGTTTTTACATGTTTCAGACAGTGTTTAAAGGTGTTTCTACATGTTTCAGATGCAGTGTTTAAAGGTGTTTTTACATGTTTCAGATGCAGTGTTTAAAGGTGTTTTTACATGTTTCAGATGCAGTGTTTAAAGGTGTTTTTACATGTTTCAGATGCAGTGTTTTAAAGGTGTTTTTACATGTTTCAGATGCAGTGTTTAAAGGTGTTTTTACATGTTTCAGATGCAGTGTTTTAAAGGTGTTTTTACATGTTTCAGATGCAGTGTTTTAAAGGTGTTTTTACATGTTTCAGATGCAGTGTTTAAAGGTGTTTTTACATGTTTCAGATGCAGTGTTTAAAGGTGTTTTTACATGTTTCAGATGCAGTGTTTAAAGGTGTTTTTACATGTTTCAGATGCAGTGTTTAAAGGTGTTTTTACATGTTTCAGATGCAGTGTTTAAAGGTGTTTTTACATGTTTCAGATGCAGTGTTTAAAGGTGTTTTTACATGTTTCAGATGCAGTGTTTAAAGGTGTTTTTACATGTTTCAGATGCAGTGTTTAAAGGTGTTTTTACATGTTTCAGATGCAGTGTTTAAACATGTTTTTACATGTTTCAGATGCAGTGTTTAAAGGTGTTTTTACATGTTTCAGATGCAGTGTTTAAACGTGTTTTTACATGTTTCAGACAGTGTTTAAAGGTGTTTCTACATGTTTCAGATGCAGTGTTTAAAGGTGTTTTTACATGTTTCAGACAGTGTTTAAAGGTGTTTTTACATGTTTCAGATGCAGTGTTTTAAAGGTGTTTTTACATGTTTCAGACAGTGTTTAAAGGTGTTTTTACATGTTTCAGATGCAGTGTTTTAAAGGTGTTTTTACATGTTTCAGATGCAGTGTTTAAAGGTGTTTTTACATGTTTCAGATGCAGTGTTTAAAGGTGTTTTTACATGTTTCAGATGCAGTGTTTAAAGGTGTTTTTACATGTTTCAGATGCAGTGTTTAAAGGTGTTTTTACATGTTTCAGACAGTGTTTAAAGGTGTTTTTACATGTTTCAGATGCAGTGTTTAAAGGTGTCTTTACATGTTTCAGATGCAGTGTTTAAAGGTGTTTTTACATGTTTCAGATGCAGTGTTTAAAGGTGTTTTTACATGTTTCAGATGCAGTGTTTAAAGGTGTTTTTACATGTTTCAGATGCAGTGTTTAAAGGTGTTTTTACATGTTTCAGATGTAGTGTTTAAAGGTGTTTTTACATGTTTCAGATGCAGTGTTTAAAGGTGTTTTTACATGTTTCAGATGCAGTGTTTAAAGGTGTTTTTACATGTTTCAGATGCAGTGTTTAAAGGTGTTTTTACATGTTTCAGATGCAGTGTTTAAAGGTGTTTTTACATGTTTCAGATGCAGTGTTTAAAGGTGTTTTTACATGTTTCAGACAGTGTTTAAAGGTGTTTTTACATGTTTCAGATGCAGTGTTTAAAGGTGTTTTTACATGTTTCAGACAGTGTTTAAAGGTGTTTTTACATGTTTCAGATGCAGTGTTTAAAGGTGTTTTTACATGTTTCAGATGCAGTGTTTAAAGGTGTTTTTACATGTTTCAGATGCAGTGTTTAAAGGTGTTTTTACATGTTTCAGATGCAGTGTTTTAAAGGTGTTTTTACATGTTTCAGATGCAGTGTTTTAAAGGTGTTTTTACATGTTTCAGATGCAGTGTTTAAAGGTGTTTTTACATGTTTCAGACAGTGTTTAAAGGTGTTTTTACATGTTTCAGACAGTGTTTAAAGGTGTTTCTACATGTTTCAGATGCAGTGTTTAAAGGTGTTTTTACATGTTTCAGATGCAGTGTTTAAAGGTGTTTTTACATGTTTCAGATGCAGTGTTTTAAAGGTGTTTTTACATGTTTCAGACATTGTTTAAAGGTGTTTTTACATGTTTCAGATGCAGTGTTTTAAAGGTGTTTTTACATGTTTCAGATGCAGTGTTTTAAAGGTGTTTTTACATGTTTCAGATGCAGTGTTTAAAGGTGTTTTTACATGTTTCAGATGCAGTGTTTAAAGGTGTTTTTACATGTTTCAGATGCAGTGTTTAAAGGTGTTTTTACATGTTTCAGACAGTGTTTAAAGGTGTTTTTACATGTTTCAGATGCAGTGTTTAAAGGTGTTTTTACATGTTTCAGATGCAGTGTTTAAAGGTGTTTTTACATGTTTCAGACAGTGTTTAAAGGTGTTTTTACATGTTTCAGATGCAGTGTTTAAAGGTGTTTTTACATGTTTCAGATGCAGTGTTTAAAGGTGTTTTTACATGTTTCAGATGCAGTGTTTAAAGGTGTTTTTACATGTTTCAGATGCAGTGTTTAAAGGTGTTTTTACATGTTTCAGACAGTGTTTAAAGGTGTTTTTACATGTTTCAGATGCAGTGTTTTAAAGGTGTTTTTACATGTTTCAGACAGTGTTTAAAGGTGTTTTTACATGTTTCAGATGCAGTGTTTTAAAGGTGTTTTTACATGTTTCAGACAGTGTTTAAAGGTGTTTTTACATGTTTCAGATGCAGTGTTTAAAGGTGTTTTTACATGTTTCAGATGCAGTGTTTAAAGGTGTTTTTACATGTTTCAGACAGTGTTTAAAGGTGTTTTTACATGTTTCAGATGCAGTGTTTTAAAGGTGTTTTTACATGTTTCAGACAGTGTTTAAAGGTGTTTTTACATGTTTCAGATGCAGTGTTTAAAGGTGTTTTTACATGTTTCAGACAGTGTTTAAAGGTGTTTCTACATGTTTCAGATGCAGTGTTTAAAGGTGTTTTTACATGTTTCAGACAGTGTTTAAAGGGGTTTTTACATGTTTCAGACAGTGTTTAAAGGTGTTTTTACATGTTTCAGATGCAGTGTTTAAAGGTGTTTTTACATGTTTCAGATGCAGTGTTTTAAACGTGTTTTTACATGTTTCAGACAGTGTTTAAAGGTGTTTTTACATGTTTCAGATGCAGTGTTTTAAAGGTGTTTTTACATGTTTCAGACAGTGTTTAAAGGTGTTTTTACATGTTTCAGATGCAGTGTTTTAAAGGTGTTTTTACATGTTTCAGACAGTGTTTAAAGGTGTTTTTACATGTTTCAGATGCAGTGTTTAAAGGTGTTTTTACATGTTTCAGATGCAGTGTTTAAAGGTGTTTTTACATGTTTCAGACAGTGTTTAAAGGTGTTTTTACATGTTTCAGATGCAGTGTTTTAAAGGTGTTTTTACATGTTTCAGACAGTGTTTAAAGGTGTTTTTACATGTTTCAGATGCAGTGTTTAAAGGTGTTTTTACATGTTTCAGACAGTGTTTAAAGGTGTTTCTACATGTTTCAGATGCAGTGTTTAAAGGTGTTTTTACATGTTTCAGACAGTGTTTAAAGGGGTTTTTACATGTTTCAGACAGTGTTTAAAGGTGTTTTTACATGTTTCAGATGCAGTGTTTAAAGGTGTTTTTACATGTTTCAGATGCAGTGTTTTAAACGTGTTTTTACATGTTTCAGACAGTGTTTAAAGGTGTTTTTACATGTTTCAGATGCAGTGTTTTAAAGGTGTTTTTACATGTTTCAGACAGTGTTTAAAGGTGTTTTTACATGTTTCAGATGCAGTGTTCTGTGAGGTCTCGGAGCAGCGCAGTCTTGAGGACAAACAGATCCGAGCGAAGCAAACGTTTGAGGAGATGATGAAGTATCTGCCAGGTCAGTACGTCCAGCTGCTCGTGGCTCTTTCTCTTGTTGGGGCGGAGCTCAGACACTTTATTCCACTGGATTATTGTTGTTTCAATGTGAGCTGGCCCCAAGCCCCCCCCAGGTTTAGTCTTGGTTTAGTCCTGGTTTAGACCTGGTTTAGACCTGGTTTAGACCTGGTTTAGACCTGGTTTAGTCCTGGTTTAGACCTGGTTTAGACCTGGTTTAGACCTGGTTTGGTCCTGGTTTAGTCCTGGTTTAGTCCTGGTTTAGTCCTGGTTTAGACCTGGTTTAGACCTGGTTTAGACCTGGTTTAGACCTGGTTTAGACCTGGTTTAGACCTGCTTTAGTCCTGCTTTAGTCCTGCTTTAGACCTGGTTTAGTCCTGGTTTAGTCCTGGTTTAGACCTGGTTTAGTCCTGCTTTAGTTCTGGTTTAGACCTGGTTTAGACCTGGTTTAGACCTGGTTTAGACCTGGTTTAGACCTGGTTTAGACTTGGTTTAGTCCTGGTTTAGTCCTGGTTTAGACCTGGTTTAGTCCTGGTTTAGACCTGGTTTAGACCTGGTTTAGTCCTGGTTTAGACCTGGTTTAGACCTGGTTTAGTCCTGGTTTAGTCCTGGTTTATACCTGGTTTAGACTTGGTTTAGTCCTGGTTTAGACCTGGTTTAGACCTGGTTTAGACCTGGTTTAGTCCTGGTTTAGACTTGGTTTAGACCTGGTTTAGACCTGGTTTAGACCTGGTTTAGACCTGGTTTAGACCTGGTTTAGTCCTGGTTTAGTCCTGGTTTAGTCCTGGTTTAGACCTGGTTTAGACCTGGTTTAGTCCTGGTTTAGTCCTGGTTTAGACCTGGTTTAGTCCTGGTTTAGTCCTGGTTTAGTCCTGCTTTAGTCCTGCTTTAGACCTGCTTTAGTCCTGGTTTAGTCCTGGTTTAGACCTGGTTTAGACCTGGTTTAGTCCTGGTTTAGTCCTGGTTTAGACCTGGTTTAGACCTGGTTTAGTCCTGGTTTAGTCCTGGTTTAGACCTGGTTTAGTCCTGGTTTAGACCTGGTTTAGTCCTGGTTTAGTCCTGGTTTAGACCTGGTTTAGACCTGGTTTAGACCTGGTTTAGTCCTGGTTTAGACCTGGTTTAGTCCTGGTTTAGACCTGGTTTAGTCCTGGTTTAGACCTGCTTTAGACCTGGTTTAGACCTGTTTTTTTAGTTCATTTTATTTTCCTCAGATTTCGTGGTTAAACTCATCGGAGACGAAGCGAAATATGAAGGAGTGAGACTTCTGTTCAACACGATTCAGCAGCCGCTGCTCAACAAACAGGTCTGAAACAAACAAACAAACAAACAAACAAACAAACAAACAGGTCTGAAACAAACAAACAAACAAACAGGTCTGAAACAAACAAACAACAAACAAACAGGTCTGAAACAAACAAACAAACAAACAAACAGGTCTGAAACAAACAAACAAACAAACAGGTCTGAAACAAACAAACAAACAAACAGGTCTGAAACAAACAAACAAACAAACAGGTCTGAAACAAACAAACAAACAAACAGGTCTGAAACAAACAAACAAACAAACAGGTCTGAAACAAACAAACAAACAAACAGGTCTGAAACAAACAAACAGGTCTGAAACAAACAAACAAACAGGTCTGAAACAAACAAACAAACAGGTCTGAAACAAACAAACAAACAAACAAACAGGTCTGAAACAAACAAACAAACAGGTCTGAAACAAACAAACAAACAAACAAACAGGTCTGAAACAAACAAACAAACAAACAAACAGGTCTAAAACAAACAAACAAACAAACAGGTCTGAAACAAACAAACAAACAAACAAACAGGTCTGAAACAAACAAACAAACAAACAGGTCTGAAACAAACAAACAAACAGGTCTGAAACAAACAAACAAACAAACAGGTCTGAAACAAACAAACAAACAAACAAACAGGTCTGAAACAAACAAACAAACAAACAAACAGGTCTGAAACAAACAAACAAACAAACAAACAAACAGGTCTGAAACAAACAAACAAACAAACAAACAGGTCTGAAACAAACAAACAAACAAACAAACAGGTCTGAAACAAACAAACAAACAAACAAACAGGTCTGAAACAAACAAACAAACAAACAGGTCTGAAACAAACAAACAAACAAACAAACAGGTCTGAAACAAACAAACAAACAAACAGGTCTGAAACAAACAAACAAACAAACAAACAAACAGGTCTGAAACAAACAAACAAACAAACAAACAAACAGGTCTGAAACAAACAAACAGGTCTGAAACAAACAAACAAACAAACAAACAAACAGGTCTGAAACAAACAAACAAACAAACAAACAGGTCTGAAACAAACAAACAAACAGGTCTGAAACAAACAAACAAACAAACAGGTCTGAAACAAACAAACAAACAAACAAACAGGTCTGAAACAAACAAACAAACAAACAGGTCTGAAACAAACAAACAAACAGGTCTGAAACAAACAAACAAACAAACAGGTCTGAAACAAACAAACAAACAAACAGGTCTGAAACAAACAAACAGGTCTGAAACAAACAAACAGGTCTGAAACAAACAAACAAACAGGTCTGAAACAAACAAACAAACAAACAGGTCTGAAACAAACAAACAGGTCTGAAACAAACAAACAAACAAACAAACAGGTCTGAAACAAACAAACAGGTCTGAAACAAACAAACAAACAAACAGGTCTGAAACAAACAAACAAACAAACAAACAGGTCTGAAACAAACAAACAAACAAACAGGTCTGAAACAAACAAACAAACAAACAAACAAACAAACAGGTCTGAAACAAACAAACAAACAAACAAACAAACAGGTCTGAAACAAACAAACAAACAAACAAACAAACAGGTCTGAAACAAACAAACAGGTCTGAAACAAACAAACAAACAAACAAACAGGTCTGAAACAAACAAACAAACAAACAGGTCTGAAACAAACAAACAGGTCTGAAACAAACAAACAAACAAACAGGTCTGAAACAAACAAACAAACAGGTCTGAAACAAACAAACAAACAAACAAACAGGTCTGAAACAAACAAACAGGTCTGAAACAAACAAACAAACAGGTCTGAAACAAACAAACAAACAAACAGGTCTGAAACAAACAAACAAACAGGTCTGAAACAAACAAACAGGTCTGAAACAAACAGGTCTGAAACAAACAAACAAACAAACAGGTCTGAAACAAACAAACAAACAAACAAACAGGTCTGAAACAAACAAACAGGTCTGAAACAAACAAACAAACAAACAGGTCTGAAACAAACAAACAGGTCTGAAACAAACAAACAAACAAACAAACAAACAGGTCTGAAACAAACAAACAGGTCTGAAACAAACAAACAAACAGGTCTGAAACAAACAAACAAACAAACAAACAGGTCTGAAACAAACAAACAGGTCTGAAACAAACAAACAAACAGGTCTGAAACAAACAAACAAACAAACAGGTCTGAAACAAACAAACAGGTCTGAAACAAACAAACAAACAAACAAACAGGTCTGAAACAAACAAACAAACAAACAAACAGGTCTGAAACAAACAAACAAACAAACAAACAGGTCTGAAACAAACAAACAGGTCTGAAACAAATAAACAAACAAACAAACAGGTCTGAAACAAACAAAGAAACAAACAAACAGGTCTGAAACAAACAAACAGGTCTGAAACAAACAAACAAACAAACAAGCAGGTCTGAAACAAACAAACAAACAAACAGGTCTGAAACAAACAAACAAACAAACAGGTCTGAAACAAACAAACAAACAAACAGGTCTGAAACAAACAAACAAACAAACAGGTCTGAAACAAACAAACAGGTCTGAAACAAACAAACAAACAGGTCTGAAACAAACAAACAAACAGGTCTGAAACAAACAAACAGGTCTGAAACAAACAAACAGGTCTGAAACAAACAAACAAACAGGTCTGAAACAAACAGGTCTGAAACAAACAAACAAACAAACAGGTCTGAAACAAACAAACAGGTCTGAAACAAACAAACAAACGGGTATGAAACAGACAAACAAACGGGTATGAAACAGACAAACAAACAGGTATGAAACAAGCAAACAAACAAACAGGACTGAAACAAACAAACAAACGGGTATGAAACAAACAAACAAGTATGAAACAAACAAACAAACGGGTATGAAACAAACAGACGGGTATGAAACAAGCAAACAAACAAACAGGTATGAAACAAACAAACAGGTCTGAAACAAACAAACAAACAGGTCTGAAACAAACAAACAAACAAACAAACAAACAAACAGGTCTGAAACAAACAAACAAACGGGTCTGAAACAAACAAACAAACAAACAGGACTGAAACAAACAAACAAACAGGTCTGAAACAAACAAACAAACAAACAGGTCTGAAACAAACAAACGGGTATGAAACAAACAAACAAACAAACAGGACTGAAACAAACAAACAAACAAACAGGACTGAAACAAACAAACAAACGGGTATGAAACAAACAAACAGGTATGAAACAAACAAACAGGTCTGAAACAAACAAACAAACGGGTCTGAAACAAACAAACAAACGGGTATGAAACAGACAAACAAACAGGTATGAAACAAACAAACAAACGGGTATGAAACAAACAAACGGGTATGAAACAAACAAACAGGTATGAAACAAACAAACAGGTATGAAACAAACAAACAGGTATGAAACAAACAAACAGGTATGAAACAAACAACAAAGCGATCTTTTTGCTTGTTCTTCATGTTGCTCTTGTTGCTTTGGTGCAGATGGCGTTCGTGCTGTTGGATATGGTGGTGCAGGAGCTCTTCCCTGAGCTCTCTCAGGTCTGTAAATATTACACCTTGTGACATCATCAGGTGCTGATGTGTTTTAAAGTCCTTCAACTGTTTTCGGGAATTGGCCTGTTCTTCAAAACCAGAGAAAAATCCATCTTCTTCTTCCTCTTTATCCGGGGCGGGGTCACGGGGGCAGCAGTCAAAGCAGGGACTCCCAGACTTCCTTCTCCCCAGACACTTCTTCCAGCTCCTCCGGGGGATCCCGAAGCGTTCCCAGGCCAGAGAGACATAGTCCCTCCAGCGTGTCCTGGGTCTTCCCCGGGGCCTCTTCCCGGTGAGACATGCTCGAAACAGGCGCCCAGGAGGAGCAGCGGCTCTACTCCGAGCTCCCCCCGTGTGGCCGAGCTCCTCCCCCTATCTCTAAGGGAGCGTCCAGCCCCCGGCGGAGGAAACTCATTTTGACCGCTTGTATCCTCGATCTTGTTCTTTGGGTCATCAAAGCTCCTGACCATAGGTGAGGTCAGAACGTGAAGTGACCGATAAATCCAGAGCTTTGTCTTTGGACTCAGTCCAACTGTCAATCACACGCTCCATCAAGACCCCGAGATACTTGAACTCCTCCACTTGGGACAAGGACCCCCCACCCACCTGGAGAGGACAAGGACCCCCCACCCACCTGGAGAGGACAAGGACCCCCCACCCACCTGGAGAGGACAAGGACCCCCCACCCACCTGGAGAGGACAAGGACCCCCCACCCACCTGGAGAGGACAAGGACCCCCCACCCACCTGGAGAGGACAAGGACCCCCCACCCACCTGGAGAGGACAAGACACCTTTTTCCAGTTGAGAAACATGGCCTCGGATTTGGAGGCCTCTGACCACACCCTCTGACCCCTGACCACACCCTCTGACCCCTGACCACACCCTCTGACCCCTGACCATACCCTCTGACCCCTGACCACACCCTCTGACCCCTGACCACACCCTCTGACCCCTGACCATACCCTCTGACCCCTGACCACACCCTCTGACCCCTGACCACACCCTCTGACCCCTGACCACACCCTCCGACCCCTGACCACACCCTCCGACCCCTGACCACATCCTCCGACCCCTGACCACACCCTCTGACCCCTGACCACACCCTCTGACCCCTGACCACACCCTCTGACCCCTGACCACATCCTCTGACCCCTGACCACACCCTCTGACCCCTGACCACACCCTCTGACCCCTGACCACATCCTCTGACCCCTGACCACACCCTCTGACCCCTGACCACAACCTCTGACTACACCTCGAAATTCTGTCCATAAAAACTATGAACAGAACCGGTGACAAAGCGCAGCCCTGAGGAGTCCCTCACTGGGAACAGGTCTGACTTACTGCAGTGACCACAGCTCCTGCTCCTGTCAGACAGGGACAGCCCTGAGCAAAGGGCCCCGGACCCCGTACTCCCTGCACCCCCCAAAGGACACCCCGAGGGACACGGTCCAAAACCTTCTCCAGATCCACAAAGCACATGTGACTGTGCAAACTCCCATGAGCCCTGGCGCCCCCTGGTGGAGAGTCTAGAGCTGGTCCAGTGTTGCACCACCAGGACCTAAACCTGCTCCTCCTGAATCTGAGGTTCTATGGGTCAGATTCTCCTCCAGGACCTGGAATAGACCTTATGGGAGTCTGAGGAGTGTGGTCCTCTGTAGGTGGGACACACCCTCTGCTCCTCCTTCTTGAACAGAGGGACCACCACCCCGGTCTGCCAGAGACACTGTCCCCGACCGCCACGCCCTGTTCTAGAGACGTGTCAGAGACAGTCCTACAACATCCAGAGACTTTAGGTCCTCAGGATCTCATCCCGGAGCCACCGAGGAGCCACCGAGGAGCCACCGAGGAGCCACCGAGGAGCCACCGAGGAGCCACCGAGGAGCCACCGAGGAGCCACCGAGGAGCCACTGAGGAGCCAACAACCTCAGTGACTTCAGCTCGGGTGATGGACGAGTCTCTGAGTCCTCAGTCTCTGCTTCCTCTTCAGAAGACATGACAGTGGGATTAAAGAGGTCCTCAAAGTCCTTCCACCGTCTGACCACATCCTCAGTCCAGGTCAGAGGTCAGAGGTCAGCAGGTCTCCACCTGCACCGTAAACAGTGTTGGTGAAGCACTGCTTCCTCCTCCTGAGGCACCGGACGGTTTGACAGAATTTCTTTGGGGCCGACCGATAGTTCTCCTCCATGGCCTCCCCAAACTCCTCCCCAAACTCCTCCCCAAACTCCTCCCCAAACTCCTCCCCAAACTCCTCCCCAAACTCCTCCCCAAACTCCTCCCAGCCCCGGGTTTTTCCCCCTGCACAGCACGAGCTGCGGCTCGCTTGGCCTGATACCTGTCGATGACCTCAGGAGACCCACAGGTCAGAGTGGCCTGTAGACCTCCTTCTTCAGCCTGACCCTTACTTCCGGTGTCCACCACCGGGTTCAGGTGTTGCCACCACGACAGGCACCTGAGACCATGTGACCACAGCTCTGAGCAGCCGCATCGACAATGGAGGCGGAAAACATGGTCCACTCAGACTCAATGTCCCCAGCGTCCCCCGGGACATGGGAGGAGCTCTCCTGGAGGTGTGAGGTGAAGACCCTCCTGACAGAGACTCCACAAGACGTTCCCAACAGACTCCCACAATGCACTTGGGCCAAGTCGGTCCGGCTTCCTCCTCCGCCAGAGGATCCAACTCACCACCAGGTGGTGCTCTACAGCTCCGCCCCTCTCTTCACCCGAGTGTCCAAGACACGGGGTCAGAGGTCAGAGGTCAGAGGTCAGAGGTCAGATGACACGACAACAAAGTGGATCATTGACCTCCTGTGTGCTGGTGCCACGTGACCTGATGGACCTTCCACTTGAACCTGGAGAGGGGAGGAGCCCCGATCTGAACCCGAGCGGTCAGTTATTGGACTTCTGTGTCACGGATCGTCCAGAACAAACACCAGAGAAAAAATACATTTATAAAAGTCTTTTACAAAAGATGAAGGATCTTTCTTAGCATATATAATTGGATTAAAATAACTGCGCCCCCTGTCCTTAGACCTCCTTCTGTCCTTAGACCTCCTCCTGTCCTTAGACCTCCTCCTGTCCTTAGACCTCCTCCTGTCCTTAGAGCCTCCTCCTGTCCTTAGACCTCCTCCTGTCCTTAGACCTCCTCCTGTCCTTAGAGCCTCCTCCTGTCCTTAGACCTCCTCCTGTCCTTAGACCTCCTCCTGTCCTTAGACCTCCTCCTGTCCTTACAGCCTCCTCCTGTCCTTAGACCTCCTCCTGTCCTTAGACCTCCTCCTGTCCTTAGAGCCTCCTCCTGTCCTTAGAGCCTCCTCCTGTCCTTAGAGCCTCCAAGGACAGGGGGAGGCTCTAAGGAAGAGCCTCCTCCTGTCCTTAGAGAGGACAGGAGGAGGTCCTTAGAGCCTCCTCCTGTCCTTAGAGCCTCCTCCTGTCCTTAGACCTCCTCCTGTCCTTAGAGCCTCCTCCTGTCCTTAGACCTCCTCCTGTCCTTAGACCTCCTCCTGTCCTTAGAGCCTCCTCCTGTCCTTAGAGCCTCCTCCTGTCCTTAGAGCCTCCAAGGACAGGGGGAGGCTCTAAGGAAGAGCCTCCTCCTGTCCTTAGAGAGGACAGGAGGAGGTCCTTAGAGCCTCCTCCTGTCCTTAGAGCCTCCTCCTGTCCTTAGAGCCTCCTCCTGTCCTTAGACCTCCTCCTGTCCTTAGAGCCTCCTCCTGTCCTTAGACCTCCTCCTGTCCTTAGACCTCCTCCTGTCCTTAGAGCCTCCTCCTGTCCTTAGAGCCTCCTCCTGTCCTTAGAGCCTCCAAGGACAGGGGGAGGCTCTAAGGAAGAGCCTCCTCCTGTCCTTAGAGAGGACAGGAGGAGGTCCTTAGAGCCTCCTCCTGTCCTTAGAGCCTCCTCCTGTCCTTAGAGCCTCCTCCTGTCCTTACAGCCTCCTCCTGTCCTTAGAGCCTCCTCCTGTCCTTAGAGCCTCCTCCTGTCCTTAGAGCCTCCTCCTGTCCTTAGAGCCTCCTCCTGTCCTTAGAGCCTCCTCCTGTCCTTAGAGCCTCCTCCTGTCCTTAGACCTCCTCCTGTCCTTAGAGTTCTCAGGAAAATGTTTTTTCTTGTGACTTTTTGTACAAAATTACACTAACTGTAAATATGTGTTTCAGAGCTTCTGATGGAGCTTTTGTCGTCTGAACTCGACGTTCCCAGATTGAAATGTGCAATGACTGTATCTGTAACATGATCGTGTTACTACGGTAACATGATCGTGTTACTACGGTAACATGATCGTGTTACTACGGTAACATGACCGTGTTACTACGGTAACATGATCGTGTTACTACGGTAACATGACTGTTACTACGGTAACATGACTGTGTTACTACGGTAACATGACCGTGTTACTACGGTAACATGACTGTTACTACGGTAACATGACTGTGTTACTACGGTAACATGACCGTGTTACTACGGTAACATGATCGTGTTACTACGGTAACATGATCGTGTTACTACGGTAACATGACTGTGTTACTACGGTAACATGACTGTGTTACTACGGTAACATGACTGTTACTACGGTAACATGACTGTGTTACTACGGTAACATGACTGTTACTACGGTAACATGATCGTGTTACTACGGTAACATGACCGTGTTACTACGGTAACATGACCGTGTTACTACGGTTGTATTATAGCAAAGATATTCCTCTGAATCATGAACACTACTTTATTATTAAATTATTTATTCTCTTAAACTCTGTCATTCTGATTTCTGATTGGCTCATCCAACATAAACACTTTGTGAGGGTCCGAGAAGGAGAAGAACGACCATCAGCAGGAGGTGCAGGTGTGTCAATCAGGACTAAACCAGGACTAATCCAGGACTAAACCAGGACTAAACCAGGACTAAAGCAGGACTAAAGCAGGACTAATCCAGGTCTAAACCAGGACTAAACCAGGACTAAACCAGGTCTAATCCAGGACTAATCCAGGACTAATCCAGGACTAATCCAGGACTAAACCAGGACTAATCCAGGACTAAACCAGGACTAAACCAGGACTAAAGCAGGACTAAAGCAGGACTAATCCAGGTCTAAACCAGGACTAATCCAGGACTAAACCAGGACTAAACCAGGTCTAAACCAGGTCTAAACCAGGACTAAACCAGGACTAAAGCAGGACTAAAGCAGGACTAATCCAGGTCTAAACCAGGACTAATCCAGGACTAAACCAGGACTAAACCAGGTCTAAACCAGGTCTAAACCAGGACTAAACCAGGACTAAACCAGGTCTAATCCAGGACTAATCTAGGACTAAACCAGGACTAAACCAGGTCTAAACCAGGTCCAAACCAGGTCTAAACCAGGTCTAAACCAGGACTAATCCAGGTCTAAACCAGGTCTAATCCAGGTCTAAACCAGGTCTAAACCAGGACTAAACCAGGACTAAACCAGGTCTAAACCAGGTCTAAACCAGGACTAATCCAGGTCTAAACCAGGTCTAATCCAGGTCTAAACCAGGTCTAAACCAG
Source organism: Eucyclogobius newberryi (assembly GCF_026437365.1). Classification (NCBI taxonomy): domain Eukaryota; kingdom Metazoa; phylum Chordata; class Actinopteri; order Gobiiformes; family Gobiidae; genus Eucyclogobius; species Eucyclogobius newberryi. The sequence continues at coordinate 22,458 of NW_027316164.1, forward strand.
GACTAAACCAGGACTAAACCAGGACTAAACCAGGACTAAACCAGGACTAAACCAGGACTGTTTGAAGGCATAAATTGTTTGCTTGTTTCACATTTCCACAGAAAAATTCCCTTTTCCCCGTGTTTTTTGTCTCCATTTAGTTTCCTGTTTTTTCTCTGACCTTTGACCTTTGTTCCTTCCTGATCCGCGCCACACAGATTTCACACTTCCTGGATAAAAACTTTTCTGTTCGGATCCGAGACGCTGCATTTTGAATGTTAATGACTCGGCTCCAGAGCAGAAGATCTACGTCAAGATCCGTTCTGTTTTTAATGGGAAGCACCAGGAGGCGTTTGACCCATCATGTGACGTTTGACCCGTGTGACGTTTGACCAAACATGTGACGTTTGACCCGTGTGACGTTTGACCAAACATGTGACGTTTGACCCGTGTGACGTTTGACCAAACATGTGACGTTTGACCCGTGTGACGTTTGACCAAACATGTGACGTTTGACCAAACATGTGACGTTTGACCCATCATGTGACGTTTCAAATCAAATCAATTTATTTTTGTAAGGCCCAAAATCACAACAACAGTTTCCTCTGAGGGCCACAGGGAGAAATGAATCAACAATGTCTGTGGGGACGATGGACGATGTCCCAGGTCCTCTGTCCTTAGACTCTCCTCCTTCTGCAGGAAAAACTACAAAAAAAAACCTCTTTGGGACAAAGTATAAACCTGTGTTAGTTCCAGTGAAGGAGGATGTGACTCTCACAGACGGACACGAGGAGACTGGAGCTGGACCCACTCTTCAGGCAGATGAGGGACCGTCCACACAGGGCAGGGACACTTCACCAGGGGAGGGACATCTGGGTCCACAGGTCCTCAGGAGTGAGACAAAGAAGGCGGTGAACAGTTTGCAAGTGGAATCAAAAAATAAATATTGTTTGATAGCATAAGTAGTCAGAAGAAGAAGAGGATAGTGCTCAAGCTGTCATACTTCCCCCAGCACAGTTACTCCTAGGGCAGCGGAGCTGAAGCTGTGGGTTTATGTTTCTGATCCTAACTACTCTGACCATAAGCGATTTCGAAGAGGAACGTTTTAAGCCTGGACTTAAATGAAGAGACTGTGTCAGCATATTTAACATGGGTCGGGAGCTGATTCCATAACACAGGAGCTTGGTACGCTCTACCTCCTACAGTACTTTTAGAGACTCTTGGCACCACCAGAAGGCCGGCATTCTGAGAGCGAAGAGCTCTGATTGGATGATATGGTTCTATAGCATCTTTGAGGTAGGATGGGGCCATGTCATTTATGGCTTTGTAGGTCAAGAATAGAATTTTGAATTTGATTCTAAACTGGACAGGAGCCAGTGAAGAGACTTCAGCACCGGCGTAATGTGCTCTCTTCTTTTAGTTGCTGTTAGTAATCTTGCTGCTGCATTTTGAACCAGTTAAAGCTTTTTATGGAGCTTTTAGGACCTGCTGTGAGCAGGAGTTACAGGAGAATCGAGACGTTACAAATGCAGGAGACGTTTCAGCTTCACTTTTAGGCCGAATTCTTCTGATTTTGGCTCTTGTTGCGCAAATGGAAAGAGTCTGTTTTACTGATGTGATTTATATGAGCTTTAAATGAGAGCTCCTGGTCCAATAAGACTCTGAGGTTTCTTACAGTAGAACTGGAGGCAACACTGACATTGTCCAGTGTGACTATCTGCTCAGATAGAGAGTCTCGTAGATGCTTAGGACCAGCACAATGACCTCGGTTTGTTCAGGGTTAAGAAGCAGGTAGTTTAGTGTCATCCAGGTTTTTATCTCCTTCACACAAGTACTAAGTCTGTCTACTTGATCGCTCTGATCAGGTTCATTGATAAATACAGCTGAGTGTCGTCTGCATAGCAGTGGAAGTTAATGTCATGCTTTCTGATAATGTTGCCTAATGGCAGCATATAAAGAGTAAACAGAATTGGACCGAGTACCGAACCCTGTGGCACACCGTAAATTACTTTAGAGCTTGGTGAGGAGCTCTGGTTTACATTAACAAATTGGAACCTATCAGATAGATAGGATTTAAACCAGCTGAGGGCGGGGCCTCTGAGGGCGGGGCCTCCAACACCTACATCACATTCTAACCTCTGCAGTAGAATGTTGTGGTCGATGGTGTCAAACGCTGCGCTGAGGTCCAACAGAACCAGGATTGAGACCAGTCCATCGTCAGCGGCTAATAACGTTTGACCCCAGTGTGACGTTTGACCCATCATGTGACGTTTGACCCGTGTGACGTTTGAGGGTGTGGGGGAGGGTGTGTTGGGTGGTGACGTAGATCTGGGCGTCGTCAGCAGTGGAAGTCCAGGTTGAGTTGGTGGAGGATGTGACCAATGGGGAAGAGGCAGCAGATGAAGAGGAGGGGGCCGAGGACTGAGCCCTGGGGGACCCCTGTGTTACTGGGGAGAGGGTGCATGAGTGACCGGAGAGGGAGCCAGTCAAGTGCAGGGCCCTCAACACCCAGTTACCGCAGCCTTTGTAGGAGGATGGAATGGTTTATAGTGTCAAAGGCTGCGCTGAGGTCCAGTAGTGACAGGATGTTGAGGTCCAGTAGTGACAGGATGTTGAGGTCCAGTAGGGACAGGATGTTGAGGTCCAGTAGTGACAGGATGTTGAGGTCCAGTAGTGACAGGATGTTGAGGTCCAGTAGTGACAGGATGTTGAATGGAGGTGGGTGTGGAGAAGGGGCGGTAGTTGGAGAGGTTGGCGGGGTCGAGGGTGAGGTTTTTGAGGATGGGGGTGATGGAGGCCAGTTTGTAAATGGAAGGAACATGGTCGAGGGATAGAGACTGGTGGAAGAGGGCGGTGAGATTGGGGATGAGAGCAGGAGGCAAGCCTTGGTTAGGGTCTTTGGGAGGAGGTCGAGAGAGGAGGAGATGAGGGGAGTTAACAGAGGAGAAGGTGGTGAGGGGAGGGAGGGGTGAGTGGTCAGGGAGAGGGGTTCCTTTGAGGAGTCGTTCGAGTTGGCGGCCAGTCTGCTTCATGGTGCGGAGTTCAGGGGTGTACCAGGGGGCGGGGTTGATGTATGAGACGGAGGAGGTTTTCCAGGGGGCTAGGGAGTCAAGGGAGTCGGAGAGGGTGGTGTTGAGCATGACAGCATAGTCGTCGGGGGAAGAGGGGGGGGGAGTCAGGGGGTAAAGCAGAGGATATGAGCTGGGAGAGCGTGAGGGGGTTGACTGACTTGATATTGCGGTAGGTGATGGTGCGTTTTTTGGGGTTGTGGGGCGAGGGTAGGGGGGCGAGGGTAAGGGGTGGGGTTTGGCGTGTAGTTGGGGGAGTGGCTTGGTTGAGAGCTGTTTAATCCCACTGTCACTTCTTCTGAAGGGGAAGCAGAGACTCGTCCATCACCCGAGCTGAAGTCACTGAGGTTGTTGGCTCCTCAGTGGCTCCTGAGGACCTAAAGTCTCTGGATGTTGTAGGACTGTCTCTGACACGTCTCTAGAACAGGGCGTGGCGGTCGGGGACAGTGTCTCTGGCAGACCGGGGTGGTGGTCCCTCTGTTCAAGAAGGGGGAGCAGAGGGTGTGTCCCACCTACAGAGGACCACACTCCTCAGACTCCCATAAGGTCTATTCCAGGTCCTGGAGGAGAATCTGACCCATAGAACCTCAGATTCAGGAGGAGCAGGTTTAGGTCCTGGTGGTGCAACACTGGACCAGCTCTAGACTCTCCACCAGGGGGCGCCAGGGCTCATGGGAGTTTGCACAGTCACATGTGCTTTGTGGATCTGGAGAAGGTTTTGGACCGTGTCCCTCGGGGTGTCCTTTGGGGGGTGCAGGGAGTACGGGGTCCGGGGCCCTTTGCTCAGGGCTGTCCCTGTCTGACAGGAGCAGGAGCTGTGGTCACTGCAGTAAGTCAGACCTGTTCCCAGTGAGGGACTCCTCAGGGCTGCGCTTTGTCACCGGTTCTGTTCATAGTTTTTATGGACAGAATTTTTAGGTGTAGTCAGAGGGTGTGGTCAGGGGTCAGAGGGTGTGGTCAGGGGTCAGAGGGTGTGGTCAGGGGTCAGAGGGTGTGGTCAGGGGTCAGAGGGTGTGGTCAGGGGTCGGAGGATGTGGTCAGGGGTCGGAGGGTGTGGTCAGAGGTCAGAGGATGTGGTCAGGGGTCGGAGGATGTGGTCAGGGGTCGGAGGGTGTGGTCAGGGGTCGGAGGGTGTGGTCAGGGGTCGGAGGGTGTGGTCACGGGTCAGAGGGTATGGTCAGGGGGTGTGGTCAGGGGTCAGGGGGTGTGGTCAGGGGTCGGAGGGCGTCCGGTTTGGGGACCACAGGATCTCATCTCTGCTGTTTGCAGACGATGTTGTCCTGAGGCTCCATCAAACCTGGACCTGCAGCTGCACTGGGACGAGAGGGAAGCGTCTGGGATGAGAATCAGCTCCAAATCCGAGGTCATGGTTCTCAACCGGAAAAAGGTGTCTTGTCCTCTCCAGGTGGGTGGGGGGTCCTTGTCCTCTCCAGGTGGGTGGGGGGTCCTTGTCCTCTCCAGGTGGGTGGGGGGTCCTTGTCCTCTCCAGGTGGGTGGGGGGTCCTTGTCCTCTCCAGGTGGGTGGGGGGTCCTTGTCCTCTCCAGGTGGGTGGGGGGTCCTTGTCCTCTCCAGGTGGGTGGGGGGTCCTTGTCCTCTCCAGGTGGGTGGGGGGTCCTTGTCCCAAGTGGAGGAGTTCAAGTATCTCGGGGTCTTGATGGAGCGTGTGATTGACAGTTGGACTGAGTCCAAAGACAAAGCTCTGGATTTATCGGTCACTTCACGTTCTGACCTCACCTATGGTCAGGAGCTTTGATGACCCAAAGAACAAGATCGAGGATACAAGCGGTCAAAATGAGTTTCCTCCGCCGGGGGCTGGACGCTCCCTTAGAGATAGGGGGAGGAGTCACACTGGAGGAGCTCGGAGTAGAGCCGCTGCTCCTCCTGAGGTGGCTCGGGCATCTGTTCCGGAGCCTCCTGGGCTCCTCCCTGGGGAGGTGTTTCAGGCATGTCCCGCCGGGAAGAGGCCCCGGGAAGACGCAGGACACGCTGGAGAGACTATGTCTCTCGGGCCTGGGAAAGCCTCGGGATCCCCCGGAGGAGTTGGAGGAAGTGTCTGGGGAGGAGGAAGTCTGGGAGACCCTGGTTAGGCTGCTGCCCCCGCGACCCGGCCCCGGATAAAGAGGAAGAAGATGAATAAGAGTCTGTGGGAGCATCGACTCTACCCAAAGCAGAGCGTGGGACAAAGTGGAGCTCCATTTGTACATTATTCCATTATTCTTACTTTGTGATGGTTTTGTCATAAACACACTTTATGTTTTAGGATTGTAGCATTTTTGACACTTTCACACATTTCAACAAGTTTGACCTCTTCACGATCGTCCTCACCGTCTTAGGGGCTGTTACTTTACACATGGTACATACCGTACTTTTTTCACTATATTAAAAGTAAATTGTTAGTGCTAACGCTAATGCTAAAGCTAAGCATTAGCATCTCTACAGGGAGGAGGTGGTGCAGCCGGGTCACAGAGGCTCTCTCTCCCTGCTCAGGTCTGCGTTCAGCAGCATCAGGACAAACGACTGTGAAATACTGAGCGTCGTTTGTGACGCAAAACGCAGCCGAAAACATGGATGGGAAAACTGAATAACACATGCAGTACTTTTACACACATGCAGTACTTTTACACACATGCAGTACTTTCACACACATGCAGTACTTTTACACACATGCAGTACTTTTACACACATGCAGTACTTTTACACACATGCAGTACTTTTACACACATGCAGTACTTTTACACACATGCAGTACTTTTACACACATGCAGTACTTTTACACACATGCAGTACTTTTACACACATGCAGTACTTTCACACACATGCAGTACTTTTACACACATGCAGTACTTTTACACACATGCAGTACTTTTACACACATGCAGTACTTTCACACACATGCAGTACTTTTACACACATGCAGTACTTTCACACACATGCAGTACTTTCACACACATGCAGTACTTTTACACACATGCAGTACTTTTACACACATGCAGTACTTTTACACACATGCAGTACTTTTACACAAGAATGTCTTTAGTCATTTCACATGATCTAGTTCCTTATTGTTATTTTCTTTTAATTGTTCTTCCAGATCGTGAGAACGTCTGAACGTGAGCGATGAAAACGAGCGATATCTTAAAACATTTATGATTCACAGAAACGACTCACGGCAAAAAACAATCTGTGAAAAGTCGTGACTCCAGCTGCAAGTGCTTCGTCAGTGACGCGTCTTGTAATCGAGTTCAAATTAATTTTCTCTGTATTTGTTTCTTTTACTTAGTTTGATCAAATTTTAAGTGGCACTTAATGAAACTCCTCCCTCCTAGTGTGAAACTCCTCCCTCCTAGTGTGAAACTCCTCCCTCCTAGTCTGAAACTCCTCCCTCCTAGTGTGAAACTCCTCCCTCCTAGTCTGAAACTCCTCCCTCCTCGTGTGTAAGAGTCCATCATGTCCCTGAGACCAAAAGAAGGAGCGACAGGACTGTGCCTCATAGAGACTATTTCTCTTCTGAATGTGACGTTTATTCACCTCAATTCTGTCCAAAAGAACGGAACAAATCCTCCCAAACCAATCCACAAAGACACAAGAGGACATAAGACCATCTTTACACACAATGAGACACACAAGAGGACATAAGACCATCTTTACACACAATGAGACACACACAAGACGACATAAGACCATCTTTACACACAATGAGACACACAAGAGGACATAAGACCATCTTTACACACAATGAGACACACAAGAGGACATAAGACCATCTTTACACACAATGAGACACACACAAGAGGACATAAGACCATCTTTACACACAATGAGACACACACAAGAGGACATAAGACCATCTTTACACACAATGAGACACACACAAGACGACATAAGACCATCTTTACACACAATGAGACACACACAAGAGGACATAAGACCATCTTTACACACAATGAGACACACAAGAGGACATAAGACCATCTTTACACACAATGAGACACACACAAGACGACATAAGACCATCTTTACACACAATGAGACACACACAAGACGACATAAGAGCATCTTTACACACAATGAGACACACACAAACACAACTAAACAAAGATGGAAGAATAAGTCTGGACGAGGAGAAGATTCTGGAGCTGGACTTATTTATTTAAAGTGATAAACACATTTAAAATGGAGGATTTAATCATTATAAATGAGGTGATGGTCCACACTGGCCCACATTAGCCTCACAGCAGACTCCGGGCCAGCAGGGGGAGCAGCAGCACGGCCCACATTGAGCACAGAGATCGGGCCGAGTTCAGGATCCGGATTCTTCCTTCAAGGAACGAATGAACCACCCGACGTTTAGAGATGAACGATGAGACAACCGAGAGGTCCATGTCTCCTGAGGACACACCAGGCTTAGACCAGGACTAAAGCAGGTCTAAAGCAGGACTAAAGCAGGACTAAAGCAGGACTAAAGCAGGACTAAAGCAGGACTAAAGCGGGACTAAAGCAGGACTAAAGCGGGACTAAAGCAGGACTAAAGCAGGACTAAAGCAGGACTAAAGCAGGACTAAAGCGGGACTAAAGCAGGACTAAAGCGGGACTAAAGCAGGACTAAGGCAGGACTAAAGCGGGACTAAAGCGGGACTAAAGCGGGACTAAAGCAGGTCTAAAGCAGGACTAAAGCAGGACTAAAGCAGGACTAAAGCGGGACTAAAGCAGGACTAAAGCGGGACTAAAGCAGGACTAAGGCAGGACTAAAGCGGGTCTAAAGCAGGACTAAAGCAGGACTAAAGCAGGACTAAAGCGGGACTAAAGCAGGACTAAGGCAGGACTAAAGCGGGACTAAAGCGGGACTAAAGCGGGACTAAAGCAGGTCTAAAGCAGGACTAAAGCAGGTCTAAAGCAGGACTAAAGCAGGACTAAAGCAGGTCTAAAGCAGGACTAAAGCAGGACTAAAGCAGGACTAAAGCAGGACTAAAGCAGGACTAAAGCTGGACTAAAGCAGGTCTAAAGCAGGACTAAAGCAGGACTAAAGCAGGACTAAACCAGGACTAAAGCAGGACTAAAGCAGGACTAAACCAGGACTAAAGCAGGACTAAAGCAGGACTAAAGCAGGTCTAAAGCAGGACTAAAGCGGGACTAAAGCAGGACTAAAGCAGGACTAAAGCAGGTCTAAAGCAGGACTAAAGCAGGACTAAAGCAGGACTAAAGCAGGTCTAAAGCAGGACTAAAGCAGGACTAAAGCAGGACTAAAGCAGGTCTAAAGCAGGACTAAAGCAGGACTAAAGCGGGACTAAAGCGGGACTAAAGCAGGACTAAAGCGGGTCTAAAGCGGGACTAAAGCGGGACTAAAGCGGGACTAAAGCGGGTCTAAACCGGGACTAAAGCAGGACTAAAGCAGGACTAAAGCAGGTCTAAAACAGGACTAAAGCAGGACTAAAGCAGGACTAAAGCTGGACTAAGGCAGGACTAAAGCAGGACTAAAGCGGGTCTAAAGCGGGACTAAAGCAGGACTAAAGCAGGACTAAAGCAGGTCTAAAACAGGACTAAAGCAGGACTAAAGCTGGACTAAGGCAGGACTAAAGCGGGTCTAAAGCGGGACTAAAGCAGGACTAAAGCAGGACTAAAGCAGGACTAAGGCAGGACTAAAGCAGGACTAAAGCGGGTCTAAAGCGGGACTAAAGCGGGACTAAAGCGGGACTAAAGCGGGACTAAAGCGGGACTAAAGCGGGTCTAAAGCGGGACTAAAGCAGGACTAAGGCAGGACTAAAGCAGGACTAAAGCAGGTCTAAAGCAGGACTAAAGCAGGTCTAAAGCAGGACTAAAGCAGGACTAAAGCAGGTCTAAAGCAGGACTAAAGCAGGTCTAAAGCAGGACTAAAGCAGGACTAAAGCAGGACTAAACCAGGTCTAAAGCAGGACTAAAGCGGGTCTAAAGCGGGACTAAAGCGGGACTAAAGCGGGACTAAAGCGGGACTAAAGCGGGACTAAAGCGGGACTAAAGCGGGACTAAAGCGGGTCTAAAGCGGGACTAAAGCGGGACTAAAGCAGGACTAAGGCAGGACTAAAGCAGGTCTAAAGCAGGACTAAAGCAGGACTAAAGCAGGACTAAGGCAGGACTAAAGCAGGTCTAAAGCAGGACTAAAGCGGGTCTAAAGCGGGACTAAAGCAGGACTAAAGCAGGACTAAAGCAGGACTAAAGCGGGTCTAAAGCGGGTCTAAAGCGGGACTAAAGCGGGACTAAAGCGGGACTAAAGCGGGACTAAAGCGGGACTAAAGCGGGACTAAAGCGGGTCTAAAGCGGGACTAAAGCGGGACTAAAGCGGGACTAAGGCAGGACTAAGGCAGGACTAAAGCAGGACTAAAGCAGGACTAAAGCAGGTCTAAAGCAGGACTAAAGCAGGACTAAAGCAGGACTAAGGCAGGACTAAAGCGGGTCTAAAGCAGGACTAAAGCGGGACTAAAGCGGGACTAAGGCAGGACTAAGGCAGGACTAAAGCAGGACTAAAGCAGGACTAAAGCAGGTCTAAAACAGGACTAAAGCAGGACTAAAGCAGGACTAAAGCAGGACTAAAGCGGGTCTAAAGCGGGACTAAAGCAGGACTAAAGCAGGACTAAGGCAGGACTAAAGCTGGACTAAAGCAGGTCTAAAGCAGGACTAAAGCGGGTCTAAAGCGGGACTAAAGCGGGACTAAAGCGGGACTAAAGCGGGACTAAAGCGGGACTAAAGCAGGTCTAAAGCAGGACTAAAGCAGGACTAAAGCAGGACTAAAGCAGGTCTAAAGCAGGACTAAAGCTGGACTAAAGCGGGTCTAAAGCGGGTCTAAAGCGGGACTAAAGCGGGTCTAAAGCGGGACTAAAGCGGGTCTAAAGCGGGTCTAAAGCGGGACTAAAGCGGGACTAAAGCGGGTCTAAAGCGGGACTAAAGCGGGACTAAAGCGGGTCTAAAGCGGGACTAAAGCGGGACTAAAGCGGGACTAAAGCGGGTCTAAAGCGGGACTAAAGCGGGACTAAAGCGGGTCTAAAGCAGGTCTAAAGCGGGACTAAAGCGGGACTAAAGCGGGTCTAAAGCGGGACTAAAGCAGGACTAAAGCAGGACTAAAGCTGGACTAAAGCGGGTCTAAAGCGGGTCTAAAGCGGGTCTAAAGCGGGTCTAAAGCGGGTCTAAAGCGGGTCTAAAGCAGGTCTAAAGCGGGACTAAAGCGGGACTAAAGCGGGTCTAAAGCGGGTCTAAAGCGGGTCTAAAGCGGGTCTAAAGCGGGACTAAAGCGGGTCTAAAGCGGGCCTAAAGCGGGTCTAAAGCGGGACTAAAGCAGGACTAAAGCAGGACTAAAGCTGGACTAAAGCGGGACTAAAGCGGGTCTAAAGCAGGTCTAAAGCGGGTCTAAAGCGGGACTAAAGCGGGTCTAAAGCAGGACTAAACCAGGTCTAAAGCAGGACTAAAGCGGGTCTAAAGCGGGTCTAAAGCGGGACTAAAGCGGGACTAAAGCGGGACTAAAGCTGGACTAAAGCTGGACTAAAGCGGGTCTAAAGCAGGACTAAAGCGGGTCTAAAGCGGGTCTAAAGCGGGACTAAAGCGGGACTAAAGCGGGACTAAAGCTGGACTAAAGCTGGACTAAAGCGGGTCTAAAGCGGGTCTAAAGCAGGACTAAAGCAGGACTAAAGCAGGACTAAAGCGGGACTAAAGCGGGTCTAAAGCAGGTCTAAAGCAGGACTAAAGCAGGACTAAAGCAGGACTAAAGCAGGACTAAAGCAGGACTAAAGCAGGACTAAAGCGGGTCTAAAGCAGGTCTAAAGCAGGACTAAAGCGGGACTAAAGCGGGTCTAAAGCGGGTCTAAAGCGGGACTAAAGCGGGACTAAAGCAGGACTAAAGCAGGACTGACCGCTGTTGTGCTTGAGCATCTCCTCAGGGATTATGGAGAAGCCGTCTCCTCCCATCACCAGGTACGACGGGACCAGGACCCTGTAGATTGACTCGTCCTGGACCGGGTCAAAGGTCGGGACTCTGCAGTGAGTGCAAAGGATCCTCAGGGTCTTGACCCGACTGTAAGCTGGTCTGGAGAGGTCAAAGACCACCTGAAAACCTGAGGACGAGGACGAAACAGGTCTGAACCAGGTCAAAAGCAGGTCTGAACCAGGACTAACCTGAGACCTGCAGGAACTCCCCGGTGCTCTGGCCGTAACGATGGACCGAGTGTTCAAAGACCTTCCTCAGAGTGGAGCCTTTGAAGGTCACGAGGTCAAAGGTTCCTCCAAATGGAAGAACTGCCAGAAGATCCTCCATCGAGATGGAACCTACAACACAGTGTCTGTGTTCACTCTGTGTGAACTCTCAGTGTCAGAGGTCAGAGGTCAGGTTTGTGGGTCATCTCTGTCACATTATTTTGTCCAGTCAAACCATTTTTGTCACTTTAAGACATTTATATATAAAATAAATCATTTTGGCCCAAGAATCGAGCCTTGAGGTTCTCCCCATGTGAATGACCTCTACTCCCCATGTGAATGACCTCTACTCCCCATGTGAAGGACCTCTACTCCCCATGTGAATGACCTCTACTCCCCATGTGAATGACCTCTACTCCCCATGTGAATGACCTCTACTCCCCATGTGAATGACCTCTACTCCCCATGTGAATGACCTCTACTCCCCATGTGAATGACCTCTACTCCCCATGTGAAGGACCTCTACTCCCCATGTGAATGACCTCTACTCCCCATGTGAAGGACCTCTACTCCCCATGTGAATGACCTCTACTCCCCATGTGAAGGACCTCTACTCCCCATGTGAATTACCTCTACTCCCCATGTGAATGACCTCTACTCCCCATGTGAATGACCTCTACTCCCCATGTGAAGGACCTCTACTCCCCATGTGAATGACCTCTACTCCCCATGTGAATGACCTCTACTCCCCATGTGAATGACCTCTACTCCCCATGTGAATGACCTCTACTCCCCATGTGAAGGACCTCTACTCCCCATGTGAATGACCTCTACTCCCCATGTGAATGACCTCTACTCCCCATGTGAAGGACCTCTACTCCCCATGTGAAGGACCTCTACTCCCCATGTGAAGGACCTCTACTCCCCATGTGAAGGACCTCTACTCCCCATGTGAATGACCTCTACTCCCCATGTGAAGGACCTCTACTCCCCATGTGAAGGACCTCTACTCCCCATGTGAATGACCTCTACTCCCCATGTGAAGGACCTCTACTCCCCATGTGAAGGACCTCTACTCCCCATGTGAATGACCTCTACTCCCCATGTGAAGGACCTCTACTCCCCATGTGAATGACCTCTACTCCCCATGTGAAGGACCTCTACTCCCCATGTGAAGGACCTCTACTCCCCATGTGAATGACCTCTACTCCCCATGTGAATGACCTCTACTCCCCATGTGAAGGACCTCTACTCCCCATGTGAATGACCTCTACTCCCCATGTGAAGGACCTCTACTCCCCATGTGAAGGACCTCTACTCCCCATGTGAATGACCTCTACTCCCCATGTGAATGACCTCTACTCCCCATGTGAATGACCTCTACTCCCCATGTGAAGGACCTCTACTCCCCATGTGAAGGACCTCTACTCCCCATGTGAATGACCTCTACTCCCCATGTGAATGACCTCTACTCCCCATGTGAAGGACCTCTACTCCCCATGTGAAGGACCTCTACTCCCCATGTGAATGACCTCTACTCCCCATGTGAAGGACCTCTACTCCCCATGTGAAGGACCTCTACTCCCCATGTGAATGACCTCTACTCCCCATGTGAATGACCTCTACTCCCCATGTGAATGACCTCTACTCCCCATTTGAAGGACCTCTACTCCCCATGTGAATGACCTCTACTCCCCATGTGAATGACCTCTACTCCCCATGTGAATGACCTCTACTCCCCATGTGAAGGACCTCTACTCCCCATGTGAAGGACCTCTACTCCCCATGTGAATGACCTCTACTCCCCATGTGAATGACCTCTACTCCCCATGTGAATGACCTCTACTCCCCATGTGAATGACCTCTACTCCCCATGTGAATGACCTCTACTCCCCATGTGAAGGACCTCTACTCCCCATGTGAATGACCTCTACTCCCCATGTGAAGGACCTCTACTCCCCATGTGAATGACCTCTACTCCCCATGTGAATGACCTCTACTCCCCATGTGAATGACCTCTACTCCCCATGTGAATGACCTCTACTCCCCATGTGAATGACCTCTACTCCCCATGTGAATGACCTCTGTGTCATTTATCTGCTTTGGGTCTTCTCTTTACCTAACCTGGCCTCCTGGTCACCTCACAGTTCCTAGTCTCCTCACAGTTCCTGGTCTCCTCACAGTTCCTGGTCTCACAGTTCCTGGTCTCCTCACAGTTCCTGGTCTCACAGTTCCTAGTCTCCTTACCGTTCCTGGTCTCACAGTTCCTAGTCTCCTTACCGTTCCTGGTCTCCTCGTCGATGGAGTTCCTCACTCCTCCTCCGTTGAACAGAGCTGCACTCACATGGTTCCACTGGAAGTCCTCTGAGAAACCCAGAGCACTGTCCACCTGAAAATCATGTAGAACAGGAATAAGAACTCTGATGCTAACGCTAACTCTGATGCTAACGCTAACTCTGATGCTAACGCTAACTCTGATACTTCACAGAGACGTGGAGCTGCAGTGGAGATGATGGTGCAGTTCTACACGGCCTTCACCTCCTCATCACCTCCTCCATCACCTCCTCCATCACCTCCTCATCACCTCCTCCATCACCTCCTCCATCACCTCCTCCATCACCTCCTCATCACCTCCTCCATCACCTCCTCCATCACCTCCTCCATCACCTCCTCCATCACCTCCTCATCACCTCCTCCATCACCTCCTCCATCACCTCCTCATCACCTCCTCCATCACCTCCTCCATCACCTCCTCATCACCTCCTCATCACCTCCTCCATCACCTCCTCCATCACCTCCTCATCACCTCCTCCATCACCTCCTCCATCACCTCCTCCATCACCTCCTCCATCACCTCCTCATCACCTCCTCCGTCACCTCCTCCGTCACCTCCTCCGTCACCTCCTCCCTCACCTCCTCCATCACCTCCTCATCACCTCCTCCATCACCTCCTCCATCACCTCCTCATCACCTCCTCCATCACCTCCTCCATCAGCGTGTGGTTACGATGGAGCCACAGACAGGGACAAAAAGAGACTACAGTGCCCTCTGCTGAGAAGATGATCGGCTGCAGACTTCATCTCTGCAGGAGGCCACTCCCCTCAGGCAGGAGGCCGCTCCCCTCAGGCAGGAGGCCACTCCCCTCAGGCAGGAGGCCACTCCCCTCAGGCTGGAGGCCACACCCCTCCCCTCAGACAGGAGGCCACTCCCCTCAGGCTGGAGGCCACACCCCTCCCCTCAGACAGGAGGCCACTCCCCTCAGGCAGGAGGCCACACCCCTCAGGCAGGAGGCCACACCCCTCAGGCAGGAGGCCACTCCCCTCAGACAGGAGGCCACTCCCCTCAGGCAGGAGGCCGCTCCCCTCAGGCAGGAGGCCACACCCCTCAGGCAGGAGGCCACTCCCCTCAGGCTGGAGGCCACACCCCTCCCCTCAGACAGGAGGCCACTCCCCTCAGACAGGAGGCCACTCCCCTCAGACAGGAGGCCACTCCCCTCAGGCATGAGGCCACACCCCTCAGGCAGGAGGCCATTCCCCTCAGGCAGGAGGCCACTCCCCTCAGGCAGGAGGCCACGCCCCTCAGGACTAGAACCTCCCTCCACTAGAACAGGTTCTTTCCTTCAGTTGTTGGACTCATGAACTCTTAACTCCTCCCACTTCAAACAATACTGAACACTTTTCACACACTGTTCACTTTCTGCACTATTTCCGGCCATTGGTACATTTTTGTGTAAATATGCCCATACCGAGACAAGTTTATTTTTTACCTTGTTTTAAAAGTAAATTCTAATTAATGCATGTCATATTAGACTGTATATACGTTATTATTATTATTTTAATATTCATTATTTGATGTTGCACCTTAACGCTGAGACAAGTTCCTATGTGTGAAAACTGTGTTGTGACAAACCTTTTCTGTATTATATATATATATATATATATATATATATATATATATATATATATAATATATATATAATTACATAATATAATTAAAATATATATATAATTTTAAATATAATTAAAATATATATATAATTTTAAATATCCGAGGTGGCTCGGGCATCTGTTCCGGATGCCTCCTGGGCGCCTCCCTCGGGAGGTGTTTCAGGCATGTCCCACCGGGAAGAGGCCAGGACACGCTGGAGAGACTATGTCTCTCGGCTGGCCTGGGAACGCCTCGGGATCCCCCGGAAGAGTTAGAGGAAGTGTCTGGGGAGAAGGAAGTCTGGGAGTCCCTGCTCAGACTGCTGCCCCCGCGACCCGGCCCCGGATAAAGCGGCAGAAGATGGATGGATGGATGGATATAATTTTAAATATAAATATCTATATATATATATATATATATATAATATATCTATCTATTAAGTATTCAATATAGTTAAATGTATTTGATGTATTTAATGAGGTGAAGTCACATGGTTCACACACACACACTGAAGGTCACATGACTCTTTCTGCTGCACTTCTCTAGTCTCTGCTGTTGTTAGGGCGTGGCTCGTTACCATGGCGTCGCAGATCAGGTTGCCGAGGTTACACTCTCTGAAGCGACACTCTTCGTTTGATCCGTTCAAAAACACCAGAGTTTGTCCAACGATCTGAGACGAGAAGTTCTTCAGGTTTTGTTTCCACTGCTCCACCTCAGCCAGGACCTCCGGGTCTGAAAGAGCCCAAAGAGAGTCCAAAGAGAGTCCAAAGAGAGTCCAAAGAGAGTCCAAAGAGAGTCCAAAGAGAGTCCAAAGAGAGTCCAAAGAGAGTCCAAAGAGAGTCCAAAGAGAGTCCAAAGAGCCCAAAGAGAGTCCAAAGAGCCCAAAGAGAGTCCAAAGAGCCCAAAGAGAGTCCAAAGAGAGTCCAAAGAGTCCAAAGAGTCTAAAGAGTCCAAAGAGAGTCCAAAGAGTCCAAAGAGAGTCCAAAGAGAGTCCAAAGAGAGTCCAAAGAGAGTCCAAAGAGAGTCCAAAGAGAGTCCAAAGAGAGTCCAAAGAGAGTCCAAAGAGAGTCCAAAGAGAGTCCAAAGAGAGTCCAAAGAGAGTCCAAAGAGTCCAAAGAGTCCAAAGAGAGTCCAAAGAGAGTCCAAAGATGTTGTTGTTGTTGTTGTTGTTGTTTTATGGCGGTTGGCGTCCGAGTGTTGCATTACCGCCAGACTGTAGTCCTCAGACTCTGTCGTAGTCCGTAAAAGTACTCCTTCCATTGCTTTGGTGTTACAAAGCCCATGATATGTCTTTGTGACTAGAATAGTTGTTGCTGTTTCAGAGACCGACCGGCTTTATTCCAGGGAGACTCTTCTTCATCTTCCTCTCCTTCTTTGACGTTCGGTGCTTCCACCGTACAGCTTTATTCTTTAGGCTTGGGGGGGAGAGTCCAAAGAGAGTCCAAAGAGTCCAAAGAGTCTAAAGAGTCTAAAGAGTCTAAAGAGTCTAAAGAGTCCAAAGAGAGTCCAAAGAGAGTCCAAAGAGAGTCCAAAGAGTCCAAAGAGAGTCAAGAGAGTCAAGAGAGTCAAGAGAGTCCAAAGAGAGTCCAAAGAGAGTCCAAAGAGAGTCCAAAGAGAGTCCAAAGAGAGTCCAAAGAGAGACCAAAGAGAGTCCAAAGAGAGTGTCCAAAGAGAGTGTCCAAAGAGTCCAGAGAGTCCAAAGAGAGTGTCCAAAGAGTCCAGAGAGTCCAAAGAGAGTGTCCAAAGAGTCCAGAGAGTCCAAAGAGTGTCCAAAGAGTCCAAAGAGAGTGTCCAAAGAGTCCAAAGTGTCCAAAGAGTCCAAAGAGAGTGTCCAAAGAGTCCAAAGAGAGTGTCCAAAGAGAGTGTCCAAAGAGAGTCCAAAGAGAGTCCAAAAAGAGTCCAAAGAGAGAGGAAAGAGTCCTGGTCCAGACCTTGTGGGATGGACTGGTCCAGCAGAACAGCGTTTCCTTCAGCTCGCAGAACATTTCCATCTGAGTCAAAGTGAAGTCTTAGTTTCCCCAGATACTTCCCGAAGGCGTAGGCCTGGACCACCGGGACCTGCCGCCCGTCCACAGACCTGACCAGGACAGGGTACGGACCCGCCGGGACCTCCACCGAGGGAGGGGCACCTGCAGACAACATGATCACATGTCTGATCCTCTGCACATGCTCAGAAGCTTCTGCACAAACGCTGCTCTGTTACTATGGCAACACATACCGTATTTTGCGCACGAAAAGGAGCACCGGATTATTAAGCGTACCATCAGCTATTTGTGTAGCATGTGTAGCATGTGTACCATGTGTAGCATGTGTAGCATGTCTACCATGTGTAGCATGTGTAGCATGTCTACCATGTGTAGCATGTGTAGCATGTCTACCATGTGTAGAATGTCTACCATGTGTAGCATGTGTAGCATGTCTAGCATGTGTAGCATGTGTAGCATGTCTACCATGTGTAGAATGTCTACCATGTGTAGCATGTGTAGCATGTGTAGCATGTCTACCATGTGTAGCATGTGTAGCATGTCTACCATGTGTAGCATGTGTAGCATGTCTACCATGTGTAGAATGTCTACCATGTGTAGCATGTGTAGCATGTCTAGCATGTGTAGCATGTCTAGCATGTGTAGCATGTCTACCATGTGTAGCATGTCTACCATGTGTAGCATGTCTACCATGTGTAGCATGTCTACCATGTGTAGCATGTGTAGCATGTCTACCATGTGTAGCATGTGTAGCATGTCTAGCATGTGTAGCATGTGTAGCATGTGTAGCATGTGTAGCATGTGTACCATGTGTAGCATGTGTAGCATGTGTACCATGTGTAGCATGTGTAGCATGTGTAGCATGTGTAGCATGTGTAGCATGTGTACCATGTGTAGCATGTCTAGCATGTCTAGCATGTCTAGCATGTCTAGCATGTGTAGCATGTGTAGCATGTGTAGCATGTGTACCATGTGTAGCATGTGTAGCATGTGTACCATGTGTAGCATGTGTAGCATGTGTAGCATGTGTAGCATGTGTAGCATGTGTAGCATGTGTAGCATGTGTAGCATGTGTAGCATGTGTACCATGTGTAGCATGTGTAGCATGTGTAGCATGTGTAGCATGTGTACTGTAAGTAAGTAAGTCAATTTTATTTATATAGCACCTTTCACAGACAAAAGTCACAAAGTGCTTCACAAAACAGAATAAAACGATAAAAACACAAAAAATTTACAGTGAACAAAACATATACAACAATATACAGTCAAATCAGTCGGTAAAACAAGTGCATTTAAAAGGCTTGACTAAATAAAAAGGTTTTAAGCTGAGCCTTAAAAGCAGTAACCGAGTCCAGTGACCGTAGGGAGAACGGAAGATCGTTCCAGAGTCTGGGGGCAACAGCCTGGAAGGATCTGTTTCCTCTGGTCCCAAAACGGGTGCGAGGAACCAACAGTTCCTGGTCCAAGGACCTTAGTGAGCGAGACTGGTCCATACATAAAGCACATAAGATTAACAAAACAGACGGATAAGTCAAGAGTCAGTTGAGCTTTATTAAAAGTGTTCAACTCCTTCAGATCAACATTGTTCAACATCAAAACACACTCTGCTACCGCTAACAGACACGTTAGCATATCCACAACACACTCTGCTACCGCTAACAGACGCGTTAGCATATCCACAACACACTCTGCTACCGCTAACAGACACGTTAGCATATCCACAACACACTCTGCTACCGCTAACAGACGCGTTAGCATATCCACAACACACTCTGCTACCGCTAACAGACGCGTTAGCATATCCACAACACACTCTGCTACCGCTAACAGACGCGTTAGCATATCCACAACACACTCTGCTACCGCTAACAGACGCGTTAGCATATCCACAACACACTCTGCTACCGCTAACAGACGCGTTAGCATATCCACAACACACTCTGCTACCGCTAACAGACGCGTTAGCATATCCACAACACACTCTGCTACCGCTAACAGACGCGTTAGCATATCCACAACACACTCTGCTACCGCTAACAGACGCGTTAGCATATCCACAACACACTCTGCTACCGCTAACAGACGCGTTAGCATATCCACAACACACTCTGCTACCGCTAACAGACGCGTTAGCATATCCACAACACACTCTGCTACCGCTAACAGACGCGTTAGCATATCCACAACACACTCTGCTACCGCTAACAGACGCGTTAGCATATCCACAACACACTCTGCTACCGCTAACAGACGCGTTAGCATATCCACAACACACTCTGCTACCGCTAACAGACGCGTTAGCATATCCACAACACACTCTGCTACCGCTAACAGACGCGTTAGCATATCCACAACACACTCTGCTACCGCTAACAGACGCGTTAGCATATCCACAACACACTCTGCTACCGCTAACAGACGCGTTAGCATATCCACAACACACTCTGCTACCGCTAACAGACGCGTTAGCATATCCACAACACACTCTGCTACCGCTAACAGACGCGTTAGCATATCCACAACACACTCTGCTACCGCTAACAGACGCGTTAGCATATCCACAGCATACTCTGCTACCGCTAACAGACGCGTTAGCATATCCACAGCACACTCTGCTACCGCTAACAGACGCGTTAGCATATCCACAGCACACTCTGCTACCGCTAACAGACGCGTTAGCATATCCACAACACACTCTGCTACCGCTAGCAGACGCGTTAGCATATCCACAACACACTCTGCTACCGCTAACAGACGCGTTAGCATATCCACAACACACTCTGCTACCGCTAACAGACGCGTTAGCATATCCACAACACACTACCGCTAACAGATGCGTTAGCATATCCACAACACACTCTGCTACCGCTAAATGACGCGTTAGCATATCCACAACACACTCTGCTACCGCTAACAGACGCGTTAGCATATCCACAACACACTCTGCTACCGCTAACAGACGCGTTAGCATATCCACAGCACACTCTGCTACCGCTAAATGACGCGTTAGCATATCCACAACACACTCTGCTACCGCTAACAGACGCGTTAGCATATCCAAATACAACACTCTCTCGTCCTTAAATCCTTCAAACGCCGCCGTGCACATCCCGCATAGTTATGACCAGACGTCCCGATTTACCTGGGACAGTCCCGATTGTTTACGTCCCGTGTCCCGGTGCATTTGTCCTGGTTTGGCACAGACTTTGTCCCGTGTGTCTCGGTTTAATGTCTGCTGCGATGGCGCTCCGTGTCAGTGTGTCCCACATCTCGGGGCCATGCAGCAGTTCAGTGATGAGTACGTCTCTTATAATAATAATAGACCAGCTCCATGGTCTCTTGGCAGGAGCCATCTTGGGCCAAGATTCTTAGGGTCCTTTATTTACCGGTAGGTGTCTGCGTTGTGCCTGACTGAAAATGTTGTTTACATTTTGACAGAGCGCCGCGTGTAGGTAGACTACTGTTCCCAGAATGCATTGCATACATGTTGCAGGGACTTCTGGTTCCGGAACACTGTAAAGCAGACGTGCATCGACGTCTCGTGTCCCGAGTCTTCTTTATACACCGTGTCCCACACACGTGAGCACAACCAGAAATAATCCATATATTAAGCGCACGGACGGCTTTTGAGGACGTGAAAGACTTTTACGTGCACCTTATAGTGCGGAAAATACGGTACATGTGCACACTACCATGTGATCAATGCGACTCTTTCACATGTTTATTTGAAATGACCTCATGACCTGAGCTTCAGTTTAAAGCCCCAGAGTGTCATTATTATGATTCTGGAGAAGATCCCAGCGGAGCTCAGGGCCCTGCAGTGTGGGGGCCCTGCAGTGTGAGGGCCCTGCAGTGTGGGGGCCCTGCAGTGTGGGGGCCCTGCAGCGTGAGGGCCCTGCAGCGTGAGGGCCCTGCAGCGTGAGGGCCCTGCAGCGTGGGGGCCCTGCAGCGTGGGGGCCCTGCAGCGTGAGGGCCCTGCAGCGTGGGGGCCCTGCAGCGTGGGGGCCCTGCAGCGTGGGGGCCCTGCAGCGTGAGGGCCCTGCAGTGTGGGGGCCCTGCAGCGTGAGGGCCCTGCAGCGTGGGGGCCCTGCAGCGTGGGGGCCCTGCAGTGTGGGGGCCCTGCAGTGTGGGGGCCCTGCAGCGTGAGGGCCCTGCAGTGTGGGGGCCCTGCAGCGTGAGGGACCTGCAGCGTGGGGGCCCACACCATGAGGGGCACACACCATGAGGGACACGCCCTGTCCCTACACACTGTCCCTACACACTGTCCCTATACACTGTCCCTATACGCTGGGACAAATAAAGGTTCTCTTATTATGAGACAAACACAGACCAAAGTTGAGTGTCTGTGTCATAAGTCAGACTCTGTATCTTCTTGTTTTCCCATTTATTTTTCCACATCAGGATTTTGGAGGCGTTTCATCTTTAACACTTTCATCGATTTCAACAAGTTAAACCTCATTATGATCGCTTTCACTGTACATTTGTACAACTTGTACTTTTTTCAGTATTTTGCAAAAGTAAATTGCTAACGCTAATCAGCATTAGCGTCTCTACAGGGAGGAGGGGGTGCAGCCGGGTCACAGAGGCTCTCTCTCTTTCTCCCTGCTCAGGTCTGCGTTCAGCACCATCTTGCATCAGGACAAACAACTATTTGAGTCGCAAACTGCACAATCAGAAAACATGGACGAGCGGGAAGGCGAGAGCTAGCGCGGCTTTAATGTAGTTTGTTGTCAATTAAATCTGACTTTTACTACTACTACTACCAGTACTACTTACACACAGGTTGTACTTTTACACAAGAACACAGACACTCGCAATTGCACATTATCTAGTTTAGATTTGTGTTTGTTCCGGTGTAGAGGAGGACTCACCGGAGCAGAGGAGGACTCACCGGAGCAGAGGAGGACTCACCGGAGCAGAGGAGGACTCACCGGTGTAGAGGAGGACTCACCGGTGTAGAGGAGGACTCACCGGAGCAGAGGAGGACTCACCGGTGTAGAGGAGGACTCACCGGTGTAGAGGAGGACTCACCGGTGTAGAGGAGGACTCACCGGTGTAGAGGAGGACTCACCGGTGTAGAGGAAGGTGTTGGAATGGCCCCCGATGACGGCGTCGACGCCCCGCACCGAGCGGGCGATCTCCTGGTCCACGGTGAAGCCGGAGTGACCCAGAGCGATGATTTTGTTGACTCCCAGAGCCTGCAGTTTGTCGACCTGCCTCTGGAGGGCGCTCAGCTCGTCCTCGAAGTGCACGTGAGGGCCTGGGGGCGGAGTCAGGGGCGGAGTCATGTCTACCTGATCAACTCAGAGTTTGACTTTATTATATGACAATTATGAATCTATGAACGAGACTTTTACATCGACTGTTTCATAAACGACTGAAGAGTGACACTTACACATTTGCCCTAGGAGCATCTCTGCCCTAGGAGCATCTCTGCCTGAGGAGCATCTCTGCCCTAGGAGCATCTCTGCCCGAGGAGCATCTCTGCCCTAGGAGCATCTCTGCCCGAGGAGCATCTCTGCCCTAGGAGCATCTCTGCCCTAGGAGCATCTCTGCCCGAGGAGCATCTCTGCCCGAGGAGCATCTCTGCCCTAGGAGCATCTCTGCCCTAGGAGCATCTCTGGGGGAAGTATGGCAGCTTGAGCACGTTCCTCTGATAAAGAACACTTCTGCTCTTATATCTTTAGGTCTTGTCTTAGGTACCTGGGTTAGACAGCGCGGGGGTCTCTCTGGAGGTGTAGCCCACCACGCCGACCCTCTGGCCCCCCACAGAGAGCACTTTGTAGGGGCTGAAGGCCGTGCCGAAGGTGGCGGACAGCGGAGGGTCCGTGCGGAGGTTTGCGCTCAGGATGGGACACTTGACCTGCTCCAGGAACGGCTTCATCAGACCAGAGACGCCGTTATCGAACTCGTGGTTCCCCAGGACCTGAGGGACACGAGCAGATGCTGGAGAGACATACAGCAAACACACGAGCAGATACTGGAGGATGTGCTGAGACGACACAGGTCTAGTGTAGGTGTTTCCTGTCGCCGTGGCGATCACGTCTGGTGTGAACAAATGTGTTTCCTGTTGTGACACGAGCATCAGACCCTGGGGCACATCTGTTTGTGCTTCTGTGTAACTGCTGTGTCTTTCAGGAAAATCCACCACAAGCTCCTCCTCCCCCCTCTCCTCCTCCCTCCTCCTCCCCTCCCTCCTCCTCCTCCTCCTCCTCCTCCCCTCCTCCCTCCTCCTCCCCTCCCTCCTCCTCCTCCTCCTCCTCCTCCCCCTCCTCCCTCCTCTCCTCCTCCTCCTCCTCCTCCCTCCTCCTCCCCCCCTCACACATACCATGGCGTCGTAGTGCAGCAGGTTCATGAAGTGCGCGGCCTCGGCTCCTTTGTAGAAGCTGAACCAGACGGAGCCTTGGAACTGGTCCCCGGCGTCCAGCAGCAGCACCGGGACCCCGCGCTGACCCTCGCTCTCCCGGAGCCTCTTCATGAGGGTCGCTCTGCGGGCCACGCCTCCGTAACACTCTGCACCGGGCGCTCTGCTGCAGGCGCCTGAGAACACGCTCGTCTCCTCAACACGTGCGTGAACGTCGTTAGTGTGAAGGAGGAGCAGCTCGAAGCCCGCGGCCCCGG
>NW_027316165.1:0-46073 GCF_026437365.1 Eucyclogobius newberryi
CTCCCTCTCTCTCTCTCTCTCCTCTTCCTCTCTCTCTCCTCTCTCTCCCTCCCCTCCTCCTCCTCCTCTCTCTCTCTCTCCCTCCCCTCCTCCTCCCTCTCTCTCTCTCTCTCTCTCCTCTTACTCTCTCTCTCCTCCCTCTCCCCCTCTCTCCCTCCTCCTCCCTCTCTCTCTCTCCCTCCCCTCCTCCTCTCTCTCTCTCTCCCTCCCCTCCTCCTCCTCTCTCTTTCTCCCTCCCCTCCTCCTCTCTCTCTCTCTCCTCCCCTCCTCCTCCTCCTCCCTCTCTCTCTCTCTCTCCTCTTCCTCTCTCTCTCCTCTCTCTCTCTCCCTCCCCTCCTCCTCTCTCTCTCTCTCCCTCCCCTCCTCCTCCTCCTCCTCTCTCTCTCTCCCTCCCCTCCTCCTCTCTCTCTCTCTCCCTCCCCTCCTCCTCCTCCTCCTCTCTCTCTCTCTCTCTCTCTCCTCTTCCTCTCTCTCTCCTCTCTCTCTCTCTCCCTCCCCTCCTCCTCCTCCTCCTCTCTCTCTCTCTCTCTCCTCTCCCTCTCTCTCTCCCCCACACATCTGAACTCTTCTCTGACTCGGGCCAAATTCAGTGTGTGGAATGTGCAGTGTCACCAGAGCGACGGCAGCAGGACTCGGCCCGTGACGACGCCTCTCCACAGACCTGACCTGTAACCTACTCAAAGAACTCTGGGAAAGAAGCTCCATGTTTCAGGGACAGATTCAACTCAAATAAATGATCCTTGTTGACATGTTGTTGACATGTTGGACACAGAAACATGCTCAGAGGGGATTTTAGTATCTGAGTAGAGTAGATCTGACTCAAAATTGGCATGAAAATTTAAATATTGTCTAAATGTTGTGTAAAGTTTGTTGTGTGTTACTTTATGTCCCTGAACATATTTGCCCTTGAGGTCGGCGGTGCCTCGACGCCGCACATTTTTGCCGTATCTTGAGTGGTTCCGCACGTCTGCCGGTCTGACGCTGATAAAGGCGAGGAGGCTCCGCCCACAGCGCCGTGACGGGATCCAGACGCTGCCGACGCCGACCTGCTGCGCCTGGAGGAACATCTCGGAGAGTTCAGGCTTCATGACAAATAGCATCTTTTATGAGTCCGATTACCGTAGTTTCAGGTGTATAAGTCGCACCAGCCAAAAAAGCATATATAAGTCGCACTGGAGAATGAGATGTGGTTGCAAGTGTGAAAATAACAAATAATATCACATACAAGTCACTCCGGAGTATGAGTATATATGTATAAATATATAAGTATAAATATATAAGTATAAATATAAGTATAAGTCGCGCCCGGCCAAAACTATGTAAAAAGGTGCGACAGTTTTCTGCTTTATAGTCCGGAAAATACGGTAAAGCAGACATAACATTATTTCAGTCTGTTTTTAAAATGTCCAAAATATAAAGTCATGATTCACACTTATAGATAATAATAATGATAATAATTACACAACAAACGAAAACTTAAACATGTCTTCATTAAGCTATTCTTTAAGCTATTCAAACATCTCAGTTGGTCGTGTGGACGTTTGTAATGGACAAATGGAGTGTTTCCCTTCACACGGGCCAACACGGCTGACCTCACACTCTTTGTGAACACTTATTTCACATGTTTATGACAGAAAAGTCAGTGTTGGCGTTGTTCAAACTTCGCCCGGTGGAAATGTTTGAGTTTTCCTCCTTCGCCACCGTTTTTTCCAGCTTCCTTTACGCCAGAAGCACATTTCACGACACTTTCTTACGAAGCCCTCTGCGGCTAAACAAGTTCCACTTCAACCGCTTTCGTAACGTGTTTCTCGAGAGCGATCACTCAAACGACACTCGCGCGGATGTTTCGGCGAAGGTGAAAGGTGCCAACGCTCAAAGTTCTGAGGTCAAGTCTTCGCGTGGTTTAGCCGCCGAAGTCCGTTTAAAGAAGGCGGATGTCTGTCAATGGGAAAAACACGTTCTCGAGGTCGGGAGTCGCCAGATTCTTCCGGAAAGTCCCGATCAAACCTGGCGCGGTGTCGTTTCGTGACATCGGCGACATCAGCCTCGTGCAATGTGGGGAATTTTGACATGGCGGATCGAGACGTCACGGGGAGAGAGAAAAGCTCGTTCTTCTGGATTTGTAGTTTCGGCTCGTCGTGTCGGAACGCGATCAAACGAAAGCGATAAAAACGATGGAAGTTTCCGAGAGCGACGCGTTTAGAAACATTCTACTTCTATTTACGTTCATTTAGAAATAAAAGATGAAAACGTTGGGGGACAGCGCAGATAAATGTCGTTTATACGTTTGTTACATTTGCCAAAGAGAAAAAATAAGATAAGATAAGATATTACTTTATTGTCCACACATGGGGAAATTTTGGTGTTGCAACGCAGTAGATGCAGAGGAAAAGGACAGATTACTTATAGGAAGTTTAAATAACACTCGTAATAGAAGAACTCTTATGAACAAAACAAAAAAAATACATATCATAATAGGGAATGGAGGAAAAAAATAAATAAAATAAAACAAAAAGATAAAAATAAAACAATAATAAAATAAAATAAAGTAAAGTAAAAATAGCTAGCATAAGACTAAATAATACTAATACTAATGGTAAGTAAACAAAACACTCTTATTTACATCAGCTATATGCACATGAGTATGGCCTTAATTACTTGTGAGAGTATTGTGTTAGCGAACTGACACAAATAAGAAACTTTTAGTTTGTCAGTGACTTTTAGCTCTATTTCCGAAAATTTACTAAATCAAATGTATAATTTGTTGATCTTAGTGAAAAAAAAAACATTCCATTTTCTGTCAAACTGTTGCTGTTGTACTTTGTTGATGCGATTCGTCCAGCACAACGTTTTATTCAAAAGATGTTTACTACGTGGTTGTTAGCGCGTTGCTAACAATGACGCTAAACCGCTAATGCTAACCACTTCACACATGAGGCTCGGGCCTTTCTCACGTGCGGTCGAGCCCCGGTTTTTCACAGTTTGCGACGTCGCTCGGGGGCTAACGCTAACTCGGGACGGGGGAAGTGGAACCTCCTAGCGTTGCATAGTGCGCCGTTAATGTAGCGTTGTCGTTTTTTTGACGTCGGTTTAACTTAAGACAAGGACAAATCTTTGCGATGAGACGCGACAAAATCAGCGGCGTCTTAATCCCACGATAAGAAGACAAAGTGGTACGCGCTTTGTTAGCGGTTAGCTCTGTGACGGCGTGTTGCGGTTAGCTCTGCCCCGTAAACAAACCAGACGTTAGTCACAGATGTTGCGACAGGCTTTAATGGAAAAACAGCGTGTTACTCTGCGCAGGCCCGGACAGGTCGAGTGTGCGCGTACATCTGGGGATAAAGTCTGTGCTAACGGCGTTCTGGATGCTGCTGATGCGGTACATTTCCACAGAACAGGGAGGGGAGTTTGCGAAAGCAGAAGATTGTCCCGATAAAGAGGAGGAGGAGGCTGAGGGAGAGGGGCTTCTGGGAAACGGGAGGTGCAGATGGACTGTTATTGAGTGGGAAAACCAGAAAAAAGGGCACATTTTATACAACATTGACTTGTTAAACACTGTTATAACTTTGTTTCCTCATCAAACGTACCTGGAGTTGTATTTATTGGCGCTTGTTTCTTTAATTCTGTTTACGAGGTCCTCTTTTCCCCACTGCGTTTCAATTTTCACAGATTTGTAGAAATGCTGAGCTCTTATGTGCAGTTTTTAAGTCGCCACGAGACTCGTTCTGAACGTTTATGTGACGTTCTGAGATTAGCATGCCGGCTACGTTTGCTAAAATAGCAACTTAATGTTTTCTTAAGTTAAGTTTGTTAGTTTATTTTGGTAGAATATGTGTACTTTGATAAAAAAAAAAGATACTAATTTGGAGTTTTTGCAGTAAGGTTTCACTTTCATTTGATGTTCGGATGAGTTACTTTTCAAAAATCAGATGAAAACAATACAATATTTGCTCTTGCAGTGCAATTTATCCTTCTCTAAGTTGTGATTTTATACATACATCTTATAATACCGCGATTCAATTTAATGTGAAGTATTGTAAGTATTCAGAAGTAAACGTTTTCGCCAGCGATGTTCCTCCACAAAGTCAACATTTCCCTTCGACACTTGAAATTGTTCTCTTTTTTTGTTTCTCTTGAGATTTTGGCCAATGTTATGACAGAAAACCACGTCGTAGCTGAGAAACGTTCAACTCCTGGCGCAGCGGGAGAAAAGACTTAAATTTGCACTCACTTTCCTCGACCCGACGGGTTCATGAACTGCGGCTCGTAATGAACTGCTGAACACGACGAAGATCCGACATGTGTTAACGGCGCGGTGCCTGATTTTTACCCTCTTAAACATCTTTGCGGCCGTCACTTTCCTAACTCGTTTCCAGCGTCCTAATTATTCACAGAAATCAGTTTTTTAAGGGCTTTTCACGACTTTCAGAGGGCCAGAGCTAACATGTACTAGCATGCTAACAGCGCGCCGGACGCTAAAACGTGTTGTACTGAGATGCGGACAGCACGCAGTGAGCTCATTTTGATCCCAAAAGCTGCTGCGACTGTAAATCTGTTCTGGGACAAGACATTTCTGGCTTTATTACGTGAAAAAATGAAGTCGAGAATATTTAAGCTCGACAGTTTGAACAAAAATGCTAATGCTACGATTTTACCGAGGCAATAATGACAAAGCCTCTGTGGTCAATGATGTTATAGTTTCGGGGTAAATGCCATAAAAAATTACCATATTTTCCGGACTATAAGTCGCACGTTTTTTCATAGTTTTGGCCGGGGTGCGGCTTATACTAATATTTATACTTATATACTCATACTTATATTTATACTTATATACTTATACTCCGGAGCGACTTATATGTGATATTTTCACACTTGCAACAGCATCTCATACTCCAGTGCGACTTATATATGTTCTTTTCCTTCTCTATTATGCATTTTTTTTTTTTTTTTTAACTTATTGAAAATACGGTAATTACTCCTTTAAAGGTATTTGCCCATACTTGTACAGAATATTGATCTCTTTTTTATGGAATATCTTCACCAACAGACACATGTTTGTATTGTTGGACATATTTTGTTTCAGTGGCAAAAAATAATAAAAAAAAACAAAACGCTTGGGATGAAACTACAAATCTGGATGGCGTTAGCTCAGTTTGCTCGTAACGGAGAGCACAGGCGGCGCGGAGCGGGGCAGCGTCATGATAAATGTTCGTTTCTGTGGGAAAGTGAAACGAAAGGACCACAAAGTTATCGGGGCCCGAGGTCAGTTCAACATCAGCGCTTCCTCGTCCTGACGTCCTGGACATTCTTCTGCGCACAGTGGATCGTTGGTGGAAACGTATCCGGCTCAAATTAAGATAAGATAGCCTTTATTTGTCCACACATGGGGAAATTTCGCTGTTGCAACGCAGGTAGATACAGAGGAAAAGAACAAATAACTTAAAGGAAGCTTTAAAAAACACTCATAATAGAAAAACTCTTATAAACAAAACTCCAATAGACAAAACCTCTCATTTCTTAAAAAGGAATAGAGGGAAAAAAATAAAAAGATAAAATAAAATAAAAATAGCTAGCATAGGACAAATAATACTAATAATATATAAAAAATAATAATATACTAAAAAAAAAAAAAAAAAAAGATAAAATAAAATACAAATAGCTAGCATAAGACAAAATAATACTAATAATAGTGGTAAAGTAAACACTCTATTTCCATCAGTTATATGCACATGAATATGACGGTATTGCACATGATTAAGTCAGTATTGCACATGATTAAGTCTGTATTGCGCATGATTAAGTCAGTATTGCACATGATTAAGTCAGTATTGCACATGATTAAGTCTGTATTGCGCATGATTAAGTCAGTATTGCACATGATTAAGTCAGTATTGCACATGATTAAGTCTGTATTGCGCATGTTTAAGTCAGTATTGCACATGATTAAGTCTGTATTGCGCATGATTAAGTCAGTATTGCACATGATTAAGTCAGTATTGCACATGATTAAGTCTGTATTGCGCATGTTTAAGTCAGTATTGCACATGATTAAGTCTGTATTGCGCATGATTAAGTCAGTATTGCACATGATTAAGTCAGTATTGCACATGATTAAGTCTGTATTGCGCATGATTAAGTCAGTATTGCACATGATTAAGTCAGTATTGCACATGATTAAGTCTGTATTGCGCATGTTTAAGTCAGTATTGCACATGATTAAGTCTGTATTGCGCATGATTAAGTCAGTATTGCACATGATTAAGTCAGTATTGCACATGATTAAGTCAGTATTGCACATGATTAAGTCAGTATTGCACATGATTAAGTCTGTATTGCGCATGATTAAGTCAGTATTGCACATGATTAAGTCAGTATTGCACATGATTAAGTCAGTATTGCACATGAATAAGTCAGTATTGCACATGATTAAGTCAGTATTGCATTGGCCGATGACTGAAGAAGTTAAAGGGGACGTATGTCACTCTGACTGGTGTTTCGTCATTATCAGCTTACTCAGAGTCGTATTTTTTCATTTTCTTTAACCTTTATTTACTTATTTAACCAGGAGAGTCCCATCGAGATCAAGAGAGTCCAGGCCAAGAGGCAGCAAGGTTTAAACACATTAACACTAAAATAACTCAGGTTGATTAATGTCGCCTCCAATGCTTTCAACTCGGCTTTGAAGGCATTTAACTGACAAGAACTCGGTCAGTTTCCAGTCGTTCTGCAAAAGGAGCTGAGTGGACAAAGGCTCCGTGCCAAAGGAACAGAGAGAAACAGCTGATGGTTTGATCGTGAGGAACACGAGTCAAACGCTGTGGGATCAAAGCAGGAATGTACAAGCATCGCTTCGTAAATAAATGTGTCCATCCCACTCGTGAGAACAAGCCACGGTGATGGCTCTGCAGCGAGTATCGAACCGCAGAGAAACGTGATCAAACTGTACTTCAATTGAATCCTTTATGGTCCTGAATATGAGGCGTGTGGGCGTTTTATTCACAAGGAAATGCTGACTGTTGGAGACACTGAGGTTGCCGGGAGACCCACCATCTGCATGTGTTCTGGGGCCGTCCTGTTGCTTAATATAAATGCATGATAGAGTATAAGTCGCACCAGCCAAAATATGCATAATAGAGAAGAAAAAACACATATATAAGTCGCACTGGAGTATGAAATGCGGTTGCAAGTGTGAAAATAATAAATACTATCACATATAAGTCACTCTGGAGTATAAGTATAGGTTAATAAGTATAAATATAAGTATAAGTCGCACCCCGGCCAAAACGATGAAAAAAGGCGCGTATACGGTATTTAAATTAAATCAATAAAGAGCTACAGATTATTTGTGACATGGGCCTTAAAATGCCTGCCACGGACACAATAAATAGTGCATACCATTGGAGCAAACTTCTGGCAGCAGGAAAAAAGCCGTCACTTTAAAAAAATTGATTATCAGTGACTGGACGGACATTATAACGGACGTGCGGAAAATGAAAAAAAACATCACATTCAGACTCAATTAATCAATGAAGCTGGACAAATCAGACGTTGGAACAATATTTGTCATGATTGTGTTTCTGTAAATGTCCCGTTCTTTTCATTGTGTCTTTTTGCTGTCTGGTTGTGTTCTATGTTTTTTGTTTTATAAGTCTGTTCTGAAAAAATTGAAAAAAAAATACAAAAAATAAATAAATTAATGTGCACCCCTCATCTCCGCCCACAGCGCTCTATTTAGTTGTGATTTTATATAAATACTGAATTTATATATTTTTTAATTTAAAAAAGAAATCAGACTCCAGGTCATACGTACATATAATTGATAAATGTCACCTCCCGTATTTTTCAACTTAAAAAACAATTAAATGTGCGCTCGCGGTTTAAAACGTTGCACGAGGCTTCGACCGTTTGCCGAATGTCTACGTCTCCCTCTTGTCCCCGTTTCACTCCACAACTGTCCCAATGAAGCCTTCGAGTCTAACACCCATCCACCTTTGGGACAGTCCAATCGTAGAACTATTGGCTACGATTGGACTGTCCCAAAGGTGGATGGAGCGAAAACAGAAACATTTCCAGCCGTTTAAACCTGCGAACCGCCATGTTTGTTTTGACCCAAACCCTTTTGAGACCGAACCGCAAACCCTCCAGTTAGTGGGCCGAGATCTCGTTTTCTCCACTCATATTAGAGATCGCCGTGACGTAAACCCGTCGTCCTAAAACAGCTCGTCTTTTCCGTCGGTTTCGCACTTGCCGGGTCAACTTTACGCTGTGAATCGCACGTGAAAGAAAACACGCGGAGACAAGATTGAATAAACCTTTTGGGGAAATAGAAAAATTGCGAGTCATTTTCTCAAACGGCTCCAGATTCCGCTTGTTTTGCGTCGGCCGTTTTGAGTTTGAAACGATGGAAATGAACGACGAGATGTTTTCCAGATGTGAACGTGTCGATCGCCGTGTTTGTCAGTTAGTTCTGTTTTTGTCTGTGTTTTTTTTCTTAACCTTTTGGAGCAGATCGCGCAGTTCCGTCCAGAGACACTTCTTCACGGCGATGTTTCTGTCCCGGCGAAGTAAACAACATTCCGACATTGTGAAAATAAGATGTTATCGGCGTGACACGTGCAAATACCTCCTCTTCCTCCTCCTCGTTTTCAGACTGACATTTTCTGTTCTGACATTCGTGCGTCGTTCAGTCACTTTATCTTTCATCCTGCAATTCTCTAAACAGTTATTTTCATCAGACGGGAGCATTTGTTTACTCCTAATGAGCCCAAACTACCGTATTTTCTGGACTATAAGTCGCACTGGAGTATAAGTCGCACCAGCCAAAAAATGCATAATAGAGAAGAAAA
This sequence comes from Eucyclogobius newberryi, assembly GCF_026437365.1. Taxonomy (NCBI): domain Eukaryota; kingdom Metazoa; phylum Chordata; class Actinopteri; order Gobiiformes; family Gobiidae; genus Eucyclogobius; species Eucyclogobius newberryi. The sequence goes on from NW_027316165.1 coordinate 8,847, forward strand.
AAACATATATAAGTCGCACTGGAGTATGAAATGCGGTTGCAAGTGTGAAAATAACAAATAATATCACATATAAGTCGCTCTGGAGTATATATAAGAATGCCAACTTATAATTATTAACCGACTTATAGTCCGGAAAATACAGTAAATCTTTCAAAACAAGATAAGGCTTGGGCTTCTTCTTTTCTTTTTTCATTAGATTTAATGTCTTTCTCAAATGTATTAACATATAAAAACAAACACAAATAATGAGCCCAGAGAGAAAAGAAAAGACCAAAACAAGCAGACTTCCACCAAAAACAGAACAAAAACTAGAGAAATTATGACGAACGGAACCCAAAGAAAACGTCACATTTAGTTTAATTTGTCTATTTTCAAATTAAGTCTAAAATAAATCCTTTCTATTTTACGAATGTCCAAAGTTATGTCCAGTCGCTGATCGTCTGTGCTATTTGTGTCATCCATTTTATTTTTATGGCCTTTTTTGCCCCTGCCAAGATTCTGCTCCAGAGGTTTATTGTGTTTATTGTGTCCATGGCTGGAGTCCTGGGCTTGGACTTTTCTTTTTTTTTTACTGTTGATTTAAAGTTGCCTGATAAAAAACTTAACAAACTGAACGATTTGACCTTGTGATGTATTTAATGTATTTAGTGTGTTTACTGAGCAGGACCACGCCTCCACCACAGTCCCCAGGCCACACCCCTGACTCCCAGAAGGGTCAGAGGACTCCCCGAGGGTCAGATTATTCGGAGGGCCCAGGCCACTACTTTGGGTCACACAGAATCTCCCTAACGCTGCTTCAATTGAGCTTATACAATATAATAACTACTGAGAGATATAACATACAAAATGCTTTACTACATTCCTTTGCAAAATTGCCCATCCAGAACTGAACCAGAATTAAACTAGGACTAGATTAGAACAAACCAGGACTGAACCAGGATCAAAACAGGTCTTAAAGCGGAATGAAACCAGGACTGAACACGATTTTTTTATTTTAACTTTAATATTCGGAAGAAAGATGGGTTGTGGGCCGGATTAAATCGCTTGAAGGGCCAGATTTGGTCCCCGGGCCTGATGTTGGATCGCCCTGGACTAGAGCCTCAGTCTTGCTCTCCACCCAGACGTCGCTGCATAGTTTTAACTCCACCAGCGTCTTCATCTTAATTATGAATATGATTATTGTTTATATGTAATAAACAGACACAGGCTGTAAACACACTGGAGAGTTGCATCATTTCCATCTGTTGTCACTCTCACAAACTCACTCTTTCATACACCACACACACGGACACTGGAGGAAAGGTGGGTGACGTGTCTTGCCCAAGGACACAACGTGCACTAGCGCCCCCCTGTGGCACCTGGCAGTCACCACATCACATCAATAAACACCATATTGTTGTTATTTGCACATCTTGTTGCGTGGTTCTCGCTCATGAATGAATACCGTGTTCTTTAGTCACAGCTGCCCCGGGGCGGACGGACAGAAGCCTGGCTGCCCACCTCTGACCCAACGCCACTCAGTCCTGGCACGCCACGTTTATGCACGAGGTGACACTTCAGTGACGACAGAACGACACAGTTAGATGAGACACATGTGTTCTGTCATAACCAATGGGCCGCGGCGCTCTGGGTTTTATTGACATGCTGAAAGCGTGTTGACATCGTAAAGTTACACGCTACTTTCACGCTAGGTCTCTGTTTAGTCTGTTTTCAATCCTGGCGTGATGCGAAATCGTCCTCAAACAGCATCGACACTGCACAGAAATGTGACGATGCGGCTGGATGAGAGCGCGTCATGCTAATTATTAATGTTGCTCATTTTTGAATTTAGAATTTAGCTATAACCAGATCAACAACGCCGTCCATGATGAAGGCAGCATCAGATTTATTTAACATGTTTAACCCAATAAAATTCATTACGTCTTCCTTTTTACCCTTTTTTTTACCTCTTTTTTTTACTTTGAAACTGAAAATACTTACTTCCTGCTTCATTTGCTCAAGTTCACTAAATCAATTGAATTTATGGCACTTAAAACTAACATTTCACTGCCAAAACTGTCATGACGTGCTGCGCAATTCGTCCAACTCAACGTTAGCTCAAAAACATTCGGGGAAGCCAGCGTTCTGTTATGCTGCTCCCACAGCTTGGAAAATGTGCTCGTTAAAAACAAAGATCGAGAATCCTATGAACATCGTTCCGACAATGTTGCGTCTTCAAACTGGTTAATAAACAAATACATGCTATGTTTATTTCAAAGCTGTTATTATTACCGCTACAATAAATCACTCTAGGCAGCGCTACACGTGCTAATGTTTCCTGACGAGGCTCTGGCGTTGCTCTCGCGTGATGAAGTGTTTGTCCGTCGACAAAACCGCCCGGCCTTTGCACAGTTTGTGTTGTTCGGAGGCTAACGCTAACTCTCCCGCTGAGAAGAGCAAGCGTCGACATCATTTGCGGCCATCACTTCGGACTAAATAAGACGCTAAGCTGCTAATCGCTGTATAATAGGAGGTTAAACGAGTTCCTGGAATAAACGACCGCATCCTGAGTGACACACGCTCTCGTCTCTGCTCACCATTGGGAATTTTCCACGGCATATTTTTCACGTTAGCGCAACGTCTCCGTGGGCCAAAGATGACGCCGTAACTGAAGCCAGGCAGGACACGGACGGCACGATAGAATATTTCAATGTGGACAGTTTCACGGGGCTTCGGTTGTAGATGTTGGTGTTTGTTCAAGACTTTCGTGCTACTGTCACGATTCAACACTTTATAACGTCAGAAAACGTGTAAAAGTGAGACAGTTTTGAGGTTCTCCGGCTCTCTTTGTGGCTTGGAGGAGATGGAGCGGTCCAAAGTGTATGAATAGGCAAATGTTACGCGCTAATAGTGAATTTTATTTGGACAGAAAATGTGCACCGCCTTAAATTTGTCTTAATTTTAGTCTTTTTTCAATTTTTTTGGAAACTTTTCACTCAGACTAGACCGTATTTCCCATCGCAAAGTGTCTCGGCCACAAAACCAACGATAATAAACACGAAAATAAACATAGTATCCAACTGGAAACCCTGTGGTTACCAGGCAACCAACCTATTTCTGGCATTTGCTGTTTGCACTAGTACAGTTCTATTTCATGTATTTTTTATAAGCAGCTCTTATTGTGTCAAAATGAGACAAGACGTGAGTGTTTTGTTTCTCCGCGAAACTGTTAGCATGCTAATGTTTGTTAGCTTTACCGTGACTGTGAATTATAAACTCAGAATGCACAGAATAGTTTGTGAAATATCTGTTTTTCACGTTTGACAGTAAAAATCAGCTTTTTCGATGACTCCCTCCATGTTTCCCCTCATCAGTCGCACAAAGTTGTTTTTAGAGTGATTCATCATCTTTATCCTCTGCAATCGAGACCGGCATTTCTCCAAAAATCCCCCTTTTCCCCCACCACCCGTCCACGCCCACTGCCCCGTGCTTCTTCACACACATCTAGTCTCTTAAACCGTGACACATGCCGGGTGAAACACCCTTGTTTTAGATCAACATACATACATCAACGTACATCTAAAGCACAATACGTCGTCTTTGATCAGAACACGGCAGCGTTTCGACATATTTCACCCACGCAAACGCACAACATCAAACTGCAAATGAAAGACCTCCGGCGGCGCTTCCAACGGACTCGACCAGGAAGATCAAACGACGTTCCGTGTTTTCTGAGATGTTTTCCACGCGACGTACTTTCAAACGGCGACCGAGTCTGAATCAGGCTGTGCAGCTTTATTAACTCGACCTTCGAAATATCCAACTCGATGTAACTCGATCTTTGTCCGAGACTTTCCGATGTTGATGTTGAACCCGCGGAAAACCCGATACCCCTGAAGCCTCTGCAGCGATGGGACTGACGTCGGCGGCGGCGCTTCGTACGAGGAGCTGACCAGACGGAGGCGTAATGTGTTATTCCAGCTCGTTTCATTAAATAGTCGAGTCGGACACGTTTAATACCGTCCTCGCCGCAGGCCTTGTTTTTTTTCACGCCGCCCGGTGGCGGCGCTGTTTCTGAGCGGATTTCCAGAAGGACTCTCCCAGAAATAACTCCCACATACCACATCTGGGAGAGCTCCGAACGGGACGCGCCCCTTCGGCCCGACGGGGCCCCTGCCCTCGGTGCTCCGGGAGGTGAAAGCGTGGACGGGACTGCGTGCACTGGTCAACGGTGGCACCAGGTGTTTATGAATTGTACAAAAGTTAAATTAAAACAGGACGACAAGAAAAAAGCTCATCCTAAACACTCTCGCTGAGGTTCAGATCTGTGGTAGATGAGTTTCTGCTTCTCCTTTTAAGTGTTTTCTCTGCTCGATGCCGATGATTTGACTCTTCTCAAACACAATGACATCTCCATGACCACGGGAGTCGTCTTTCCACATGGTTGTTTGAAGCACGTGCCTCTCAAATACAGACGACACCTACTCTTAGGCATCCTCGCAACGTTCAGAATGATATACCGTATTTTCCGGACTATTTCCGGAGTCGCGCCTTTTTCATAGTTTTGGCCTGGGTGCGACTTATACTTATATTTATACTTATATACTTATACTCCGGAGCGACTTATATGTGATATTATTTGTTATTTTCACGCTTGCAACTGCATTTCATACTCCAGTGCAACTTAAATATGTTTTTTCTTCTCTATTATGCATTTTTTGGCTGATGCGACTTATACTCCAGTGCGACTTATAGTCCAGAAAATACGGTATACAACCTATTTCACCTCAGATTTCAAGAATTTAGATCTTACTCATCAGTCTGTGTTATTTTTAGTCCAGTGTTTATTTTTGAGCTGACCATGTGTTTGTGGAGACCGGATACTGCTCCAGAGTATAATAATTATATCTCGTGTATGTAAAGTACTGTGAAAACGCGTTGGGCGTCCCAGGCAAACAGAACAGCGAATCCAACCAACACCAACAATAAAAGAAAGGCTTTATCTTTTATTTATCTATGTTCCAACATCGATGAGAACTTTGCATCAACTGAGGGAGCAGCACAAAATTAATAAATATAGAACAATTTCCCGCACACCACCGTATATGTCACTTCCTGTGCCACCAGAAAGTCCCCGCCCCCTTTTGGGGGGAAACAAACAGTGTTAACGGATCGGCGGGAGAGACAAAGAGTTAAAATGTTATAGTTTTTCTCCAAAATATAGATTTAATCTCCAGGTAAGTTGTTTGACACATTACATCTCCATCTCTTGGAATTTGATTAAAATATTCACCAACTTCTCCATGACTTCTGTTATATTTAGTTGTATTTTGAAACGATAACATTTTAACAATTTGTATCGCCCGCCTCTCCGTTAACGCTGTTTGTTTTCACCCAAAAGGGGGCGTGGCCGTAGCGCTACCCCCAACTCTATGTAACTCTACGTTTTTTCTTCTGTTTAACTGCTGCACCAAGACGATTCCTCTCTTTTGCAGTGTTCCAGAGCCCACCCACTCGAACATGTTGTTAATGTAAGGAAACCAAAGCAAAGGAAACAGACTCCAGATGCAAGCTCCACCCAGACAGTGATTTCTTTCCCCGCGGGACCTGGTTGCTGTGGTTCAGAAGTGCTAAAAGTCCAACTCCACCTCAAGCGACTGGAAAAAGCGCAATTAAAGACTAGAAAACAGATATTTGTGCGCTTGAAATCTTAAAATGAGTGGATCCATTCTTTTATTTGCAATGCGGTGTCAATCTTCTGCTTTTCTGTTAACAGTTTTTCATTTGACACGTTGTCGACGCCCAGTTCCTGTCACAACAAGCGACTGATTGAATCTAACTTCCCTCGACAGAAAAGTCACATTTGAAAGCAAAGGCCATAAACTTCCTAAACGGTTTCGCTGGCGTTTCCCTCTCGCGGCTGTTCCTCATTCTTCGCACGTGTGTTTGTGCCGTTTCGTGCGGTGACGTAATGACCTCATCAGCTGCAGGAGCACGCCAGGGGACGGGACGTGGTTCCACACAGTTCACAGCTCCACCCTCTCACGTTTTGATTACGTTTATTCTTTACTCGACAGGGATCACGTTGAAATGAGTTACAAAAGAATGGATTGTTTGTGCTAGACTTTCTGAAAAATGCTGATTACATGATGAATTTGTTGTTGTTGTTGTTGTTTATTCATTGTGTCCATATGCTGCACTGTACATAACCATAATGAGTGTTACTTATTGTGCATAATGTTGCTGTTATGTTTTGTGTTTTTTTCAGTTTATTCACTTTTTCTTACTGTAATTTGTATGTCACATGAACAAATCTCGACATAACACTAAAACCTAAAGAAAAGTTATGGAAAAATAAAATAAAGTTAGTAGTTTGTGGAGAATACATATTTAGACACAAACAAACTGGCAAAACGAAATGTTTTCTAAGCTTTTGAAAAATGGTGATATCGCTCTTCTTTATGCGCTATCCTTTTCAGCCATTCCTTAATTTTCTATTTACTTTACTTTACTCTATTTTATGTTTTATGATTTCAATGAATGCATACAAATACTGGAAAAACAGAAGCCAAGTCAGTCTTCGTACAAGTTTGAAAAGTGATAAATCATTATTTTTCAAAACTTTTTGTGTTGGTTTTTCCCCCTCCAGACACTGAAAAGGTTCTTGAGGGCAGCAGGGCGCGGGAAGGACACATCAGCATGTTTTTACTATGTTTTGAATCAAACAAAGTCAAATGAGGGTATTTTAAACTTTTAAGACATGATGATTGTTACATTAATTAACTATTTACACAAAAACGCCATGAGCATTTTTTTTTTTTTTTTTTTTTTAAACACAAAAAGACTATTGTTAGCTTAAATCCTATAATAGACTCTTAGAAAAGCACTGTTACTCTAAGAAAAGGACTGTTATACACTATTAACTTAGACATAAAGCTAGCTTGTCGGACACTGATATCAAAAACGCCATGAGCATTTTTTATTTTTTACTTTTCTAAACAGAAAAAGATAGTATTGTTAGCTTAAATACTATTATAGACTCTAAGAAAAGCACTGTTACTCTAAGAAAAGGACTGTTATACACTATTAACGTAGACAAAAAGCTAGCTTGTTGGACTCTGACATCAAAAACGCCATGAGCATTTTTGATTTTTTACTTTTTTGAAACATAAAAATATAGTATTGTTAGCTTAAATCCTATTATAGACTCTTAGAAAAGCACTGTTACTCTAAGAAAAGGACCGTTACTCTAAGAAAAGGACCGTTACTCTAAGAAAAGGACTGTTACTCTAAGAAAAGGACCGTTACTCTAAGAAAAGGACCGTTACTCTAAGAAAAGGACCGTTACTCTAAGAAAAGGACTGTTACTCTAAGAAAAGGACCGTTACTCTAAGAAAAGGACCGTTACTCTAAGAAAAGCACTGTTACTCTAAGAAAAGGACCGTTACTCTAAGAAAAGGACCGTTACTCTAAGAAAAGCACTGTTACTCTAAGAAAAGGACCGTTACTCTAAGAAAAGGACTGTTACTCTAAGAAAAGGACCGTTACTCTAAGAAAAGGACCGTTACTCTAAGAAAAGCACTGTTACTCTAAGAAAAGGACCGTTACTCTAAGAAAAGGACCGTTACTCTAAGAAAAGGACCGTTACTCTAAGAAAAGGACTGTTACTCTAAGAAAAGCACTGTTACTCTAAGAAAAGGACCGTTACTCTAAGAAAAGGACCGTTACTCTAAGAAAAGGACCGTTACTCTAAGAAAAGGACCGTTACTCTAAGAAAAGGACTGTTATACACTATTAACTTAGACAAAAAGCTAGCTTGTTGGACACTGATGTCAAAAACGTCTCAAACTGGTTGAGAACATAATCAGTCGCGTTTCACAGAAAGACAGCCGCATAAAAACGTAGGCGGGGGAAAACATTGGGTCGCACTTGGTCCCGCCCACTGCAGAAGGCCTTTATGAAAACACACACATGAACAAAGGCCGCATTTCCACAACAAAAGGGCCCGGAGCCGAGGGAGCGACCCGGGCCGTTCTCACAGGAGGGAGCGCGTAAAAACATCCCGAGCACTTCGTCGAGCGATCGTCCGCTCCGTCGCTCGCGTTACAAATACTCGGCGAGATGCCTTTACGAGCAGCTGCCGTCTGCTCGGTCCTGAGGGAACGAGCCGCCGCGTCCCATGCCAGTTTGGGACGCATTTCCACACGATTCCACTGGGGGCGTCTGTGCGGGTCGTGTTTTGACTTTCAACGTTTTATTTTTTACCATCTAAAAAGTCCAATCGATTGCTTTTTGGCTTTCCACAGACTTATAACAACGAACGACGCTATTAATCCAACTTCAGAGCAAAAATCCGCTAAAAACTGATTTAATTCTATAATTTGAGCAGTTTAATGCATGTTTCTTTAGTGTTTTCTCACATTAGCATATAAGGGTTTGATGGCGAAAACCGATAACCACAATTTCCCACAATGCACCTAGACTGCTCAGTATAGACCACAATACATTGCGAGAGTCGGAAAAACAATAGTGGACAGCGACAGGACTCAAGAAAGCTGACAGAAGAGCTGTTTTGACATATTGTCGACCTATAATTATGACTATCGTATTTTCCTCACTATAATGAATGGTCTATTTTCGATCATTTGTCATATATAAGGCGTACGGACTATAAAGCGCATTAAGCAAAACGTGTACCACACAAAATCGCTTTGAGGTCAGTAAACACAACCGAGACGAAAAGCTCAATAATCCAGTTTGTTTTGATGTTTAACGGTCGATCTGTGTTAAATAAAACGTGTACGATTAATGTTAGTGTTGGATTTGATCGATATTTATCACAGAAATCGATTTTTTCCTGAGTTTAGCACACTTTTTCTGCTGAGTTTACTTTTTCTGCGATCGCCTTGTGAATGATTGCACCGTATCTCATGTCCAGCTCCTCCAGAGTTCACTGTCATTTTCCACTCGTTGAGGTTTCAAACTGCTGTTTGACAATGATGACAAAGAAAAACAGACTGAGCAACGTTTTTGGGGAAATATTTAGTGATGAAGGAGGAACGTTTTCTACTTTTGAAAACCTGAAATAAACACAGGGGTTCAGTATTCCATTATAAATAACAGGAAGATTAAACCTTAGCCCTCCATTTCTGTTTAAAGAAGGTCTTTCTTTTTTAACAAAAATAGCTTCCTTGACTCCTCTTTCAAACCATCTTTTCTCCTGCTTAAAACCTTCACCTCACCGTCTTCAAACGAGTGATTAGAGGCTTCAAGATGGAGATGCACGGCGCTCTGAGGTCCTGAACTAGTATTTCTTCTGTGCTGATAAAGCCTCTTGTGTAGAGGCTGTTTCGTCTCACCTATGTAACGTTCTTTACAACTTTCTTCACTGCATTGGATCGAATAAACTACATTGCTCTGTTTTTGAGTCGGCAACTTGTCCTTAGGGTGAACCAGTTTTTGTCTTAAAGTGTTTCCTGGTTTAAAATAAACAGGGACTTTGTGTTGTCTAAAAATTCTCTGCAGTTTTTCCGACAGGCCAGAGACATAAGGGATAGAAACACCCTTCCTTCTCTGTTCAGTTTCCCTTTTGTCCTGCTTCTTGGTTCTCTTCACTCTGTTGAGAGCCCAAGCGGGGTAACCACAGGCTGAGAGGGCATTACGGACATGTTTTTCCTCTTTCTTCTTGCCCTCTGAGCTGGTGGGCACACCTTGAGCTCTGTGTTGTAAGGTTCTGATCACCCCCAGCTTGTGCTGTAGTGGGTGGTTGGAACCAAAGAGCAGATACTGGTCCGTGTGTGTAGGTTTCCTATATACTTCTATTTGGAGTTTCCCGTCCTCTCCTCTGATCGTGGAACAATCAAGAAAGGCCAAGCGATTCTCCTTAGCGTCTTCTCTTGTAAACCTGATATGTGGGTCCACAGCATTGATGTGATCAGAGAAGGTTTCCAGCTCTTGTTTCTTGATTGTTACAAAAGTATCATCGACATAGCGGAGCCACAGTTTTGGGGCTATGCCTGAGAATGAGGACAGTGCCTTCTTCTCAAAGTGCTCCATGTACAGGTTGGCCACTATGGGAGAGACGGGCGAGCCCATGGCACAGCCATGAATCTGTCTGTAAAATTGTCCCCGGAATTGAAAGTAAGTGGTGTTCAGACAGATGTCCAACAGTTTACATATGTGTTCAGGTGTCAGTTTGGTCCTTTCCTGTAGGGTGGTGTCTTCCTGCAGTCTGATCCTCACTGCTGCTACTGCATCAGAGGTCGGGATGCAGGTGAACAGGGACACAACATCATATGAAACCATGAGGTCATCTGGGTCCAGTTGGAGATGTTTCACTTTATCCACAAAGTTGTGCGTGTTTTCCACATGATGTTCCGAATTCCCCACAAGCGGAGCCAATATAGTTGTTAAATGCTTGGCCACATTGTAAGTGATGGAATATGTGCTGCACACTATGGGTCTGAGTGGAACCTCCTTTTTGTGTATCTTCCTGGTATCTATAATGGAATACTGAACCCCTGGAAAGGTAGAGGACCAGGACAAGGACATTTAGATGCTAATCAGGTACTCAGGGTGGTTGAGCCAGGGTCTCACAAAGACAAAGAGGATTCTAATAGCCCATTAAGATTCTGAATAGGCTAGCTCGGTAGATACAAGGGGGGAGTTTCTGTTGAAACCAACAACTCTTTCTACTTCAGGAAGGCTCCTCCCAATGGGCGGGTCTTACCACAGAACAGTATTAATATCGGAGTTCTCGACCTAAATTCTTTTATTGACAATGACTCTTGGATGAGAGTCGAAACGTCTATTTTTTCAAACTGAGTCCAGATGACTACAACTGAAGCTTTTTCTACTATGGAACACGCCTGGACGAATGAGGGATTACACCGACTGATTTTGCAGTATTTTTTCAATAAAGAAAAAAACAATTGAAAAAAAAAAAGAAAGCTCTATCTCTAAATTCTGCTTCAAATACATTTTTCTCCAAAAGAATAAATCATGAAAGCAGCAGTTTGTGCACGGTATGTATAACGTGCCATGGAAAAGCAAATAAATTAGTTAGAAGTTAGTTTGATAATTGTGTAACGCAGCAGCTTAAAGAGCTAAAATCCTCTGTAAAGTTCCTGTACAACGTTCCACAGCGGCACCTTTAATGGGAACTATAAAGTATCATTAGAAAAGCTCGTGCAGAGAAATGTTTTACGCCGTTCATTAGTGGCGTTTCCCTAATTTCCCGAGCGTTTCCCCCCCTCCAGGCTCGAATGCAAAGATGTAACTGCAGCGTGTCGGCCGCCCGCTGTGACGCGCATGTAGCTTCACATGCTAACGCTTAAAGGGGAAGTGTACGAGTCGTGCGAGCTCCAGGTGCAATGAAAACATCACGTGAACCGAGCACACAGAAAGTCTTGTGACAGAGAAATGTGTGTTAAAGGTGCACTGTGTGACCTCTGCTCTGTCATTTCATGTCACTGCCTCGAATGTTCCACAGTACAGCATTAAACCATTAAACTTATTCTTACATCTTGCCTATAGAGTGTGAGTGTTTAAAATGCTGACTAAAATTGTAGGTTTATTACTTGAAAATGCAACAAAAGGTGTCCAATAATTAGGTTATAAATGACAAAAAATAGTCAAAATAAACATGACAATTTATACTTTGAAGTTAATTTAATTTGATGGAAAACAAATTTATATTAACAAAAAAAGTGATTTAATAAATTAGACTTAACTAACCAATCAATCTTGGTTATACAAATATTCAAAATTTCTAATAATAACAAACGAGCAGTAAAACAAAGTTACACAGTGTCTAACCTTTAAGTTAATGTGTAGAGTCGCCAATTTTTTTTTTAATTTTTCTGCAAAATAATGTTAAAAAGGAAAAAGTAATGGGCCAAGAAAATACTCAATTATGAGCGGAAACTACTGCTAAAGTAAGTGAAACTGGCCAAACGTAACAAGTTATACTTTGAAGTTAATTTAATTTGAAGGAACTAATGCAATAAAATGTGGTATTTTCAAATTATATACATTATATCCAAAGGAGAAGCAAGAAATGTTCAAAACAGGAATTTAAAATCACTGTTTTTGTGTAATCATCACCAACACTTCAAGTATTTAGGGAAGAAAACGTACTCAAACAACTAAATATATCCATAAAGATGTATTTTTGTTGAAAAACCTTGCTGTGCCTGTAGTTTAGACCTCTACAAACAGGTTCTGCTTGAATTGGTTTATCAAGTCACGGTTCAGAATCCTACTTTTTATGTAATTGTAACGGCAGAATTTGTTCTAAAACCGTGCAAATAATTTAATTTAATGAGGTCAACATGAAGCTTTTGTCACAGGTCGACTTGCTCACGACGGGAAAAGGAGCCAAAACCTTTACTCGAGTAAGATATTGTTCTTGGAGATTAAAACAAAGGTTAAAAAGCAAAATATAGGTAAAATAAAGGCACAATTTCTCTAAAAAGTTGACTCAAGTCTGTGAATAGTAACGTAAACATGACTTTGCACAGAAAGTATCGGGAACAGGGCCCAGTGTGTATTACCCTGTACACGCTGGAGTTTATTTTGACTGCCCATTAGCGTAGCTGCTGTACAAGCGCTACTGTTAGCATTAGCATTAGCGGTGTAGCGTTACTCAGACGGCTGCTGCTGTTTATTTAACCTGAACTGGACCCTGTCAGATACAGTGAGCGATAGGGTTTTGGGAAGCAGCTGAAACAACTGTTCCTGTAATACGCAACTTCCTCATCGTCAAAGCAAAGGTTTTACGCAGCGCAATAGCTTAAGTTTGTGTTAATGAGCTGCACTTAGGTAAATGTGGATATGATGGACCGAAAAAGCGATCTAAAATGTTTAAATTGATGAATAATAGAAGCTCAACATGGACTTGCTCGAGGTTCATCAGATAATAAAGGTTTTACGCAAGGTTTTCATCAGATAAGAAAGGTTTTACGCAGCGCATTAGCTTAAGTTTGGGTTAATTAGCTAAATGTGTCTGAGTGTGAACATGATGAACTGAAAAAGCGATCTGAAATGTTTGAATTGATGAATGTTAGGCACTCAACAGGGACTTACTGAAACGTTAATCAGATAATAAAGGTTTTACGCAAGATTTTCATCTGATAAGAATTGTTTTACGCAGTTCAATAGCTTAAGTTTGGGTTCATGAGCTGTAATTGTCTAAATATGCACATGCATAACTGAGAAAGCAATCTAAGACGATCAAATTGATGAATGTTAGGATCTCAACAGGGACTTGTTCAAAGTTAATCACATAACAAAGGTTTTACGCAGTTCAATAACTTAAATTTGGGTTAATGAGCTAAACATGTAAGTGTGAACATGCTGAACTGTAAAGGCGTTCTAAAATGTTTAAGTTGATGATTATTAGGCACTCAACAGGGATTTGCTCGAGGTTAATCAGATATGTGATAATAACGGCAGCTGAAACTATAAACAAGTTATTTATTACAAGTTTTTTGGACTGAACAACTGCGTTATGAACATTAATTTCCACGTAACTGCGAGACGCTGCAGGTGAATAGGAACAATTTTCACATTTTAAAGTATAGATGTTAAAGTTCCTGCAGTTTAAGGTTGTAAGGTTAATAAAAATAAGACATTTCATGTGTAAAAAGAGTCCAAATTGAACCCATGATGCAACAAACGACAAACTAATGCGACAAACACGACAGAGAAAAAACGTCAAAGATTGAAAGAGCTCTCTCAAACACAACCGTAAACTCTAACAATTATTTAAAGGGTTTTGATTTGTACTTTTTGTACCCGCACTTCCTCTGTAAGCCCCGCCCTTTCCCCCACCGCGGCCTCTGTTCAGTGGAAAAGCCTCCTGCAGCTGTTCCTCTCCACACACGTGTTCAAATGTTATCGAGCGCCCGGTGAAAGGGCTTTCTCTTCTCTCCGGGACGTGTCAGACAAGTGCGGGACCCCCGAAGACCCCGAAGACCCCGGAGCCCCCAGAGCCCCTGACATCTGGCCCCTTTTGACAGCTGTGTGCGGCGTTACATGGGTATGGGGACGGGTCGCTTGGGTCCCACTGCGAGCTGCCAGTCTGACGGTTTGAGGCCGGTGTTTGGGCTCGCCGGCTCGTACTGTACCTGCACGTGCTGCTTTTACGCTCTCTGAGGGTTTGAAGGGGATTTTTAAAGACTAAACACGCTAATTCTGAAGTTTTAAAATAGTTGACTGTCAAAAATCGAAAGTTTTCAAATGTGTCCAATTATTTTATGTTGACTGGGACTGGGAACCCTTCTGTCGGATGTCACCGTGAGCACGTTAAAAGTACTGGGACTTGTACTCTTCAGTCCAGTCCAAAAGTATAAAGTACACACACTGCTCTCAGACGTAAAGAAGTACAAGTTAGAACTGTAAAAGATACTTCAAAAGCACTTTTATTACTCTCGTACATTCCATCTCTGTGTGAGTTTAGTGTTTATAATTTACAGATGTTTTAACAAGCAGAAAAAGTGTTTTCTTTGGTTGACAACAGTCTCTATATTTCTTTGTTGTGGCGGTTCTGCCCAGAGTCTGTTTCTGTCATGACATAAGCAAACACATGTGCGGCCAGATCTGATGAAAGCTCAGAGGAAAACCTCCCTGAAACCTGCCCCAGAGCGCTAATGAGAGCTAAAGCAGAGCGCTAAAGCAGAGAGCTAATGTGGAGAGCTAATGTAGAGCGCTAAAGCAGAGAGCTAATGTGGAGAGCTAATGTAGAGCGCTAAAGCAGAGACTAATGTGGAGAGCTAATGTAGAGCGCTAAAGCAGAGAGCTAATGTGGAGAGCTAATGTAGAGCGCTAAAGCAGAGAGCTAATGTGGAGCGCTAATGTGGAGCGCTAAAGCAGAGCGCTAATGAGAGCTAAAGCAAAGAGCTAAAGCAGAGAGCTAATGTGGAGCGCTAAAGCAGAGCGTTAATGAGAGCTAAGGCAGAGAGCTAATGCGGAGCGCTAATGAGAGCTAAAGCAGAACGCTAATGTGGAGCGCTAATGTGGAACGCTATAGCAGAGCGCAAAAGCAGAGCGCTAATGTGGAGCGCTATAGCAGAGCGCTAATACAGAGAGCTAAACCAGAGAGCTAAAGCAGAGAGCTACAGCGGAGAGCTAAAGCAGAGCGCTACAGCGGAGAGCTAAAGCAGAGAGCTAATGCAGAGCGCTAATGAGAGCTAAAGCAGAGAGCTAATGCAGAGCTAAAGCAGAGAGCTAATGCAGAGCGCTGAAGCAGAGTGCTAATGGACGACGATGATGCGGAGGACAGAGGACAGGAGCAGGACTTTGTGGACTGGTGTCAGTGGAACCACCTCCTCATCAACGAGTAGAAGACAAAGGAGATGGTGGTGGACTTCAGCAGAGGCCACGCCCCCCTCACCAGTGAACATCCAGGGACGGGACATGAGAGAGTGACTCACAAGTACCTGGGTACAAGTGTGAGTGGGGGAGGAGGAGAAAGAGGAGGGGGAGGAGGAGGAGGAGGAGGAAGAGCGAGAGGGAGGAAGAGGAGAAGGGGGAGGAGGAAGAGGGGGGGGAGGAGGAAGAGGAGGAGGGGGAGGAGGAGGAAGAGCGAGAGGGAGGAGGAAGAGGAGAAGGGGGAGGAGGAAGAGGAGGAGGAGGAAGAGCGAGAGGGAGGAGGAAGAGGAGAAGGGGGAGGAGGAAGAGGAGGAGGAAGAAGAGCAGGAGGAGGAGGAATAAGAGGAGGAGGGGGAGGAGGAAGAGGAGGAGGGGGAGGAGAGAGAGAGAGAGAAAGAGAGGAGTAAGAGAGAAAGAGAGAGAGAGAGAGTGGGAGGAGGAGGAGGGAGGAGGAAGAGGAGAAGGGGGAGGAAGAAGAGCAGGAGGAGGAGGAAGAGGAGGAAGAGGAGGAGGAGGAAGAGGAGGAGGGGGAGGAGGAGGAGGAGGGGGAGGAGGAAGAGGGGGAGGAGGAAGAGGAGGGAGGAGGAAGAGGAGAAGGGGGAGGAGGAAGAGGAGGAAGAGGAGGAGGAGGAGGAGGAGGAGGAAGAAGAGCAGGAGGAGGAGGAAGAGGAGGAGGAGGAAGAGGAGGAGGGGGAGGAGGGACTGCTCAAGAAAAGGCCATTCACTAGAAACAATGACAGCGCGAGCAGCAGATCGTGACTGGGTTGGACTGGAAATAACAGGGCGAGGGCGCCATCTGGTGGACAAGGTGCTCAAGTGCAAGAATACACACATACAAGGACCAGAAATGACGCTGGACTAAACCTGGACTAAACCAGGACTAAACCTGGACTAAACCAGGACTAAACCAGGACTAAACCTGGACTAAACCTGGACTAAACCTGGACTAAACCTGGACTAAACCAGGACTAAACCAGGACTAAACCAGGACTAAACCTATTCTAAACCAGGACTAAACCTATTCTAAACTAGGACTAAACTTGGACTAAACCTGGACTAAACCAGGACTAAACCTGGACTAAACTTGGACTAAACCAGGACTAAACCTGGACTAAACCTGGACTAAACCAGGACTAAACCTGGACTAAACCTGGACTAAACCAGGACTAAACCTATTCTAGACCAGGACTAAACCTATTCTAAACTAGGACTAAACTTGGACTAAACCTGGACTAAACCAGGACTAAACCTGGACTAAACTTGGACTAAACCAGGACTAAACCTGGACTAAACCTGGACTAAACCAGGACTAAACCTGGACTAAACCTATTCTAAACTAGGACTAAACCTGGACTAAACCAAGACTAAACCTGGACTAAACCAGAACTAAACCTGGACTAAACCTGGACTAAACCAGGACTAAACCAGGACTAAACCTGGACTAAACCTATTCTAAACCTGGACTAAACTAGAACTAAATCAGGACAAAACCTGGACTAAACCAGGACTAAACCTGGACTAAACCTGGACTAAACCAGGACTAAACCTGGACTAAACCAGGACTAAACCAGAACTAAACCTGGACTAAACCTGGACTAAACTAGGACTAAACCTGGACTAAACCAGGACAAAACCTGGACTAAACCTGGACTAAACCTATTCTAAACTAGGACTAAACCAGGATTAAACATGGACTAAACCTGGACGAAACCAGGACTAAACCTGGACTAAACCTGGACTAAACTAGGACTAAACCTGGACTAAACCAGGACTAAACCTGGACTAAACCTGGACTAAACATATTCTAAACCAGGACTAATCCTGGACTAAACCTGGACTAAACCTATTCTAAACTAGAACTAAAACTGGACTAAACCAGGACTAAACCTGGATTAAACCAGGACTAAACCTGGACTAAACCTATTCTAAACCTGGACTAAACCAGGACTAAACCAGGACTAAACCTGGACTAAACCAGGACTAAACCTGGACTAAACCTGGACTAAACCAGGACTAAACCTGGACTAAACCAGAACTAAACCTGGACTAAACCTGGACTAAACCAGGACTAAACCTGGACTAAACCTATTCTAAACCTGGACTAAACTAGAACTAAATCAGGACAAAACCTGGACTAAACCAGGACTAAACCTGGACTAAACCTGGACTAAACCAGGACTAAACCTGGACTAAACCAGGACTAAACCAGAACTAAACCTGGACTAAACCTGGACTAAACTAGGACTAAACCTGGACTAAACCAGGACAAAACCTGGACTAAACCTGGACTAAACCTGGACTAAACCTATTCTAAACTAGGACTAAACCAGGACTAAACCTGGACTAAACTAGGACTAAACCTGGACTAAACCAGGACTAAACCTGGACTAAACCTGGACTAAACCTATTCTAAACCAGGACTAAACCTGGACTAAACCTATTCTAAACTAGAACTAAAACTGGACTAAACCAGGACTAAACCTGGACTAAACCAGGACTAAACCTGGACTAAACCTGGACTAAACCTATTCTAAACCAGGACTAAACCTGGACTAAACCTGGACTAAACCTATTCTAAACTAGAACTAAAACTGGACTAAACTAGGACTAAACCTGGACTAAACCAGGACTAAACCTGGACTAAACCTGGACTAAACCTATTCTAAACCAGGACTAAACCTGGACTAAACCTGGACTAAACCTGGACTAAACCTGGACTAATCCTATTCTAAACCTGGACTAAACCAGGACTAAACCTGGACTAAACCAGGACTAAACCTTTGTTGTGCTCAGTTCCTTGGGGACGGACTCACTCATGATTTAATCTGAAGCTGAAAGTCTCTAAACTAACTGTTCATATCTTCCACACGTTTGGTGAGATTTCATATTGTCAGAAACAAAAGAACGTTGAACAGAGATGCATTTCTCACAAACAGGTTTGAAACTGTTATTTCCCAAAACACCGTGGCTTTGTAGCAATAACCACCACTTCCCTTTGCATTGTGGGTAAATGTCTCCATATTTGTTGCTGGACACGTGGCTCTTGTATGTGTATGGCTCAAGTGTTTGACTTTGGTTCCTCTTCAGACCTTCAGAGCTAATGCGGAGAACTAATGCGGAGAGCTAATGCAGAGAGCTAATGCAGAGAGCTAATGCAGAGAGCTATAGCAGAGAGCTAATGCGGAGAACTAATGCGGAGAGCTAATGCAGAGAGCTAATGCAGAGAGCTAATGCAGAGAGCTATAGCAGAGAGCTAATGCAGAGAACTAATGCGGAGAGCTAATGCAGAGAGCTAATGCAGAGAGCTAATGCAGAGAGCTAATGCACAGAGCTAATGCAGAGAGCTTATGCACAGAGCTAATGCAGAGAGCTAATGCAGAGAGCTAATGCAGAGAGCTATAGCAGAGAGCTAATGCGGAGAACTAATGCGGAGAGCTAATGCAGAGAGCTAATGCAGAGAGCTAATGCAGGGAGCTAAAGCAGAGAGCTAATGCAGAGAGCTAATGTAGAGAGCTAATGCAGAGAGCTAATTCAGGGAGCTAAAGCAGAGAGCTAATGCAGAGAGCTAATGTAGAGAGCTAATGCACAGAACTAAAGCAGAGAGCTAATGCAGAGAGCTAATGCAGGGAGCTAAAGCAGAGAGCTAATGCAGAGAGCTAATGCAGAGAGCTAATGCAGAGAGCTAATGCAGGGAGCTAAAGCAGAGAGCTAATGCAGAGAGCTAATGTAGAGAGCTAATGCACAGAACTAAAGCAGAGAGCTAATGCAGAGAGCTAATGTAGAGAGCTAATGCACAGAGCTAATGCAGAGAGCTAATGTAGAGAGCTAATGCACAGAGCTAATGCAGAGAGCTGATGTAGAGAGCTAATGCACAGAGCTAAAGCAGAGAGCTAATGCAGAGAGCTAATGTAGAGAGCTAATGCACAGAGCTAATGCAGAGAGCTAATGTAGAGAGCTAATGCGGAGAGCTAAAGCTGAGAGCTAATGCAGAGAGCTAATGCAGCGAGCTAATGCAGAGAGCTAAAGCGGAGAGCAAAAGCGGAAAGCTAATGCAGAGAGCTAAAGCGGAGAGCTAATGCGGAGAGCTAAAGCGGAGAGCTAACGAAGAGAGCTAATGCAGCGAGCTAATGCAGAGAGCTAATGCAGAGAGCTAAGGCAAGGCAAGGCAAGTTTATTTGTAGAGCACATTTCATACACAAGGCAATTCAAAGTGCTTCACAGCAGGAAAAATGCATTCAAATCACAAAGAAATTACAGAAACAGAAATACAATAAAATTAACGTAATTAAAAATTATCAATCCAACTGATTGTCTAAACTAATAAAATCACAAACAACAGATAAGAGTGCAAAGAAAAATCCTTTCAGTCATATGCGCAGCTAAACAAAACTGTTTTTAGCTTAGATTTGAACATTGTCAGAGTTGAAGCCTGTCTCACATCTTCAGGAAGACTGTTCCAGATTTTAGCTGCATAAAACTGAAACGCAGATTCCCCATGTTTTGTCCTGACTCTGGGCACCAGCAGGAGGCCGGTCCCTGAGGTCCTCAGAGTCCGAGATGGTTCATATGGCACTAACATATCCAAGATGTACTTTGGTGCTAGGCCATGGAGAGACTTGTACACAAGCAGAGCTGCTTTAAAGTCTATTCTCTGAGCCACAGGGAGCCAGTGCAGAGACCTGAGAACAGGACTAATGTGATCATACTTCCTGGTTCTAGTCAGGACCCGAGCAGCAGCGTTCTGGATGTACTGCAGCTGTTTTACAGCTCGTTTGGAGAGACCAGTGAGCAGGCCGTTACAGTAGTCTAATCTACTGGAGACAAACGCGTGGATAAGTCTCTCTAAATCTGGTTTTGACACTATATTTTTGATTTTGGCAATGTTTTTTAGATGGTAAAAAGCTGTTGATGTTATTGATTTGACGTGGCAATTAAAGTTCAAGTCTGAGTCCAGTATTACCCCCAGATTTCTAATTTGGTTTGTAGGTTTTAGAGCGAGACTCTGGAGGTGACCGCTAACACTTTCTCTTTGTTTCTGTGGGCCAAAAACGATTATTTCAGTCTTGTCTGAGTTCAGCTGGAGAAAGTTGTTTTGCATCCACAAACTGATCTGTTGGATGCAGTGACAGAGTGAATCTACTGGTCCATAGTCACCTGCCGATAGTGAAACATAGATCTGAGTGTCGTCTGCATAATTGTGATAGGACACATTTTCACTGCGTATCAACTGACCTAACGGCAGCATGTATAGGTTGAACAGAAGGGGACCCAGGACTGACCCTTGGGGCACTCCACAGGTCAGGGTCATGTGGTCTGAGACACAGCTACCAATTTCAACAAAGTACTTCCTGTCTTCCAGATAGGACCTTAACCAGTTTAGGGCAGTGCCAGTGATGCCCACCCAGTCCTCTAGTCTCTGTAAGAGGATCTCATGATCGACAGTGTCAAAAGCAGCGCTCAGATCTAACAGAATTAAGACTGAAGCTTTGCCCGTGTCAGTGTTCAGGCGGATGTCATTTGTCACCTTGACAAGAGCAGTCTCAGTGCTGTGATGAGGTCTAAAACCTGACTGAAAAACATCAAATGAGTTGTTTATTAACAGGAAATCTGTGAGCTGTTGGTAAACAACCTTTTCAAGGACTTTGTCCCAAAATGGCAGATTAGAGATGGGCCGGTAATGACTCAGTACTGCGGCATCAAGACTGCTCTTCTTTAGGAGAGGCTTTATGACCGCAGTTTTCAAAGACATTGGGAATGTTCCAGATTGAAGCGACATGTTAACTATGTGAGTGAATGGTGCTAACAAACTGTTCAGCACAAACTTTAGAAATCTGGTGGGTAACACATCGAGGCAGCATGTAGATGAACTCAGACTGGTGATGATCTCATGGACAGTTTTGTCAGTTACTGGTGCAAAGTGAGTTAGCTCTAAGTGTCTAGGTGGTTTTAGGGTAATTTTTTGCATTGTGGGATTTATAGCATTTTTAATGCCCTGAACTTTGTCATTAAAGAATAATGCAAACTCATTACACTTGGATGTGGAAATGAGTTCTAACGGCAGCTGAGCTGGAGGGTTTGTTAATCTGTTTACTGTGGCAAACAGGACACGCGAGTTGTTACTGCAGCTTCCAATTATTTCAGAAAAATATCTTTCCCTAGTTCTACATAAGATTAGGTTGTACATGTTCAGCTTTTCTTTGTAAATCTCTTTTTGAACCTGGAGCTTTGACTTGCGCCATTTCCGTTCAGCCCTGCGGCACTCCCTTTTCTGTGCCCTGACCGAATCATCATTTCTCCACGGCGCCTTCTGCTTATTTTTAACCATTTTAGCCTTTATAGGGGCGATGGTGTCCAGACCATTCAAAACACTAGATGTAACAGAGTTCAACAAATCATTTACATTAGAACATGAGACATTTTCAAAGTTTATCATTTCCATAAACAGTGCACCTGTGCCATCATTTATGTGTCTCCTCTGAACAACTGCAGGACCAACCGGTGGTTTGGGAGAAACAGACAGGTCAAAGAAGACACAGAAATGATCAGACAGAGCAACATCGATCACATTAACATTTGAAATATTTACCCCCTTTGTAATTATGAGATCTAGAGTGTGTCCTTTGCTGTGGGTGGGGCCTCTCACATGCTGAGTAAGACTGAAGGTTTCAAGGACAGCATCAAGCTCTTTAGCGTTTCTGTCACAAATATTATCAACATGCACATTGAAATCACCTGTAATGACCAAACAATCAAAGTCTGTGCATACGACTGAAACATCTCAGTAAAATCATCAATAAAACTTTGGCAGTGCTGGGGAGGCTTGTATAAAACAATGAAGAGAATGGATGGAGACCGTTTTAGCCCCATTTTAAAGGATACATACTCAAATGATGAAAACACCCCAAAAGACAACCTGCGGGTAATTATTTCATCTCTAAAGACAGCACAGACTCCACCCCCTTTTTTGTTTTCTCGTGTTTCAGATTCCAACTTAAAGTTGGGTGGAGCAGATTCTATCAGAACTACATTTCCTGTGTTTTTGTCAAGCCATGTTTCAGTTAAAAACATAAAATCAAGATTATAAGAGGAAATAAAATTATTAATTAAGAGAGATTTGTTACATAAGGATCTGACATTTAGCACAGCAAGTTTCAGACTAGTTTCAGTGGGACTGGGCTTTATCTTTTCACAGGGAATATGAATCACATTTCTCAGATTGGGCCTGACTCGCATTTTGTTTTTCCATCTATGTGATGATGTGACTACAGAAATAGCACTAGGGGGGGCTCTTTTTACATAGGGCCCCGGGTTGGTTTGATTTTTAATGTGACAATAAGTCCCGGCAACGCTGAGACCCAGTGCATCCTAGCTATGGGAGATACCAGGTAAAAGGCGAGGTTGGATGGGTGGTGGGGCTTTTGTAGCCAAGGAGAGTTTGGGACCAGGTGAGAGGCGAGGGGGGATGGGTGGTGGGGCTTTTGTTGGTGTAGTCGGCTTGTGCAGGGAAGAGTTGATAAGTATTGACATAGCCCTTGCTTTATTGGGCGTGAGTGGAGCCATCTTAATGCCTAATTTGATCAGACTTTCAAAATGGCTGGGAAGGCCCATGGGTGAGAGTGGAGATGAGAAGGAGAATGATGAATCTTTAGTGGGAGTAGAAGTTGCAGGGGGAACCCAGGGCTGGTGTGAAGGCAGGGGCGATGACAGGGATGTTGTTGGGCTTGTCACAGATGGGTCCAAGGCCTTTGAAGATTGTTCCTTTGCTGGAGGCGGTGGAGGTGAATGTGGAGCAGCTGGAGCTGAATCCTTTGCTGGTGGTGGTGGAGCAGCTGCTGATGAATCCTTTGGTGGAGGCTGAGGTTGTGGTGCTTTTGATGTTGAAACATTGGCTCGGTCTCTGGCTGATGGAGCAGGAATTCTTCTCTCATTCCTCTCTTCTCTAACTATCTGCTCAGGACCCTGTCCAGGCCCAGTCCAATGCCTCAGAGCGTGGAGCAGGTTCTCTGTCAGCACCCTCACTCCACCTCTGCATAGGTGGGGGCCATTTCTCTTAAACAGGTCCTCTCGTTTCCAGAATAGATAGAAGTTCTCAATGTAGTGTAGTCCTCTCGGGGAACACTCTTTGGACAGCCATGTGTTCAGCTGAAGAAGCCGGCTAAACTTGTTTATCCTCCTGTCGATGTTTGGAAGAGGTCCACTTATGAATGTTTTGATTTCCATTTTATCAAGCACGTCGAATAACTTCAAGAAGTCTTTTTTCAAAACTTCAGTCGGTTCCCGCCGCATGTCCACTGCACCCACGTGCACTATCAGCTGTTTAGCTCCTCCATGCTTAGCCATAATATTTGGAAGGAGTGACGTTATCTCAGAAACAGTGACGCTTGGAAAAGAATGTGTGTTTATCTTTTCATGCGTCACGTGACTTATCGCGCCGTCCCCAACCAAAACAATCTGCGTGACCTTGGCTCCTGGCACAGATCCTCCTCGCTGTATTTTGGCCACGTCATCTTTCCTTTTTTCATTTAATTCCATATCTGAAAGTGGTAAAAATATGTTTGTGAGCTGTATTTTAGGTGACTTCTCGTTATCTTTGTATCGTTTAGGCTTTGCTCCAAGTTTGTTCCAAGAAACAGCCTGGTCTTTCTGGTTTTTAGACAGTTTTGGAAACGACACAGAGTCACTGCGGTTTAGGTTGAAAGTAGCAGTTTTTCTTGTAAAAAGTGTGCTCTTCTTACCATCGGTTGACACAAGAATGGTATCGTGAAGAACTTTTTCAGATTCCAAAACAAATATCCGTGTTTTCAGCTCATTAATTTCTTGTTGATATTTCCGACAGTGTTCACAGTCTTTCTCCCTTCTTCTCCCGGACATGTCGCTGGCGTCAGATATGTCGTTTAAACTGGAAAAATAAGATAAGATAAGATAAGATATTCCTTTATTGTCCCACATGGGGAAATTTCATTGGTGCAACGCAGGTAGATACAGAGGTAGATACAGAAGAACAGATCACTTATAGGAAGTCTGAAAAACACTTTCAGTAGAAGATCTCCTATAAATAAATAAAAACTCCCATAGACAAATAAATAAATACCATTGCATGTGATCACGACAGTAATTGCACATGAATATGTGTCACGACAGCACATAGATTGCACATGAATTTCACAGTAATTGCACATGAATTGCACATGAATTCCAACAGCAATTGCACATATGACAGAATTGCACATCAGTATTAGGTTAGGTCAGTATTGTCGGTGTAATCCCTCATTCGTCCAGGCGTGTTCCATAGTAGAAAAAGCTTCAGTTGTAGTCATCTGGACTCAGTTTGAAAAAATAGACGTTTCGACTCTCATCCAAGAGTCATTGTCAATAAAAGAATTTAGATCGAGAACTCCGATATTAATACTGTTCTGTGGTAAGACCCACCCATTGGGAGGAGCCTTCCTGAAGTAGAAAGAGTTGTTTGTTTCAGGAAACACTTTAAGACAAAAACTGGTTCACCCTAAGGACAAGTTGCCGACTCAAAAACAGAGCAATGTAGTTTATTCGATCCAATGCAGTGAAGAAGGCTGTAAAGAACGGTACATAGGTGAGACAAAACAGCCTCTACACAAGAGGCTTTATCAGCACAGAAGAAATACAAGTTCAGGACCTCAGAGTGCCGTGCATCTCCATCTTGAAGCCTCTAATCACTCGTTTGAAGACGGTGAGGTGAAGGTTTTAAGCAGGGAGAAAAGATGGTTTGAAAGAGGAGTCAAGGAAGCTATTTTTGTTAAAAAAGAAAGACCTCTTTAAACAGAAATGGAGGGCTAAGGTTTAATCTTCCTGGTATCTATAACGGTATACTGAACCCCTGGAAAGGTAGAGGACCAGGACAAGGTCATTTAGATGCTAATCAGGTACTCAGGGTGGTTGAGCCAGGGTCTCACAAAGACAAAGAGGATTCTAATAGCCCATTAAGATTCTGAATAGTCTAGCTCGGTGGATACAAGGGGGGAGTTTCTGTTGAAACAAACAACTCTTTCTACTTCAGGAAGGCTCCTCCCAATGGGTGGGTCTTACCACAGAACAGTATTAATATCGGAGTTCTCGATCTAAATTCTTTTATTGACAATGACTCTTGGATGAGAGTCGAAACGTCTATTTTTCAAACTGAGTCCAGATGACTACAACTGAAGCTTTTTCTATTAGGTCAGTATTGCGAGTGTTCAGTACTAACAGTTTTGTTATAAAGTCTGACAGCAGCAGGAAGGAAAGACCTACGGAACCTTTCCTTCACACATCGAGGGTGGATCAGTCTCTCACTGAAGCTGCTCTCCAGAGCGGAGAGAGTGTCCTGCAGGGGGTGACACTCATGGTCCAGCATAGATGTGAATCTAGCCAGGACCCTCCTGTCCCCCACCTCCTGCACCGAGTCCAGAGCACAGCCCAGGACGGAGCTGGACTTCTTGATGACTCTGTCCAGCCTCTTCCTCTCCCTCTCTGTGATGCTGCTGCTCCAGCAGGCCACACTATACAGGAGGGCTGATGCCACCACAGAGTCGTAGAAGGTCTTCAGGAGTGGCCCTGTCACTCCAAAAGACCTGAGTCTCCTCAGGAGGTAGAGCCGACTCTGGCTCTTCCTGTACAGTGCGTCTGTGTTATGAGTCCAGTCCAGTTTGTGGTTCAGATGAACACCCAGGTACTTGTATGAGTCCACTCTCTCAATGTCCCGTCCCTGGATGTTCACTGGTGAGGGGGCAGTGGGGTGGCGTCTGCGGAAATCCACCACCATCTCCTTGGTCTTCCCCGCGTTGATGAGGAGGTGGTTCCGCTGACACCAGTCCACAAAGTCCTGCGCCAGTCCTCTGTACTCCGCGTCATCGTCGTCCGTGATGAGTCCGATGATGGCAGAGTCGTCAGAGAACTTCTGCAGGACACAGCTGTCCGTGTCATGTCTGAAGTCTGCAGTGTAAATGGTGAAGAGAAAGGGCGCGAGGACAGTGCCCTGGGGCGCCCCCACACTGCAGGTCCGAGTGTCAGACACACAGTTCCAGGCTCTCACAAACTGGGGTCGGTCCGTGAGGTAGTCCAGGATCCACTATGCCAGGTCATACTCCACACCAGCCGTCTCCAGCTTGTCCCTCAGGAGCAGCGGCTGATGGTGTTGAAGGCGCTGGAGAGATCAAAGAACAGGATCCTCACAGAGCTGCCAGGCTTTTCCAGGTGAGAGAGAGAGCGGTGCAGCAGGGAGATGACGGCGTCCTCCACTCCGATGCCAGACCGATATGCAAACTGCAGCGGGTCCATGGCTGAGCTCACGGTGGAGCGGAGGTGGTCCAGGACTAGCCGCTCCAGTGTCTTCATCAGGTGGGAAGTGAGAGCCACTGGCCTAAAGCTGTTGAAGTCTTTGGGGCGCGGTGTCTTAGGCACAGGTACCAGACAGGAGGTCTTCCAGACCTGTGGTACCACCCTCAGCTTCATGTTGAAGACATGCTCCATCACTCCACACAGTTCATCTGTGCAGGACTTAAGGAGCCTGGGGCTGATGCCATCAGGTCCTGCTGCCTTCCTCACTTTAATCCTCTTCAGCTCACTCCTCACCTGTGCTGCTGTGACAGTCAGTGGTTGGCAGGGGGACCGTGTGCTGGGGGGATGGGTGAGTCCAGGTGAAGTGGGGAGCTGATGGTCCGGGGCAGATAAGCGAAGCGGAACAGATGCAGGGCATTGTCCAGCTGTGGAAGAGGGAGCATGCAGCTGTGCAGGGGGACGGGCGGGTGACCGATCAAACCTCAAGAAGTGAGCATTTAAATCATTCACCCACTGTAGATCCCCCTCTGTCTGGGCAGGGGGGATTTTGAAGCCTGAGATGGTTTTCAGGCTCCTCCACACTCCCTGAATGTTCTTTTGCAGCAGCTGCTCCTCCATCCTCCTCCTGTAGCCGGCCTCAGCCTGCCTGATCTTCCTCCTCAGCTCCTTCTGCACAGTCCTCAGCTCCTCCTTGTTCCCTGACCTGAAGGCTTTCTTCTTCTCCTTCAGCAGAGCCTTCAGTTCACGGTTAATCCATGGCTTGTTGTTTGGAAAACACCGCACCGTCCGGGAGGGAACAATGTTCTCAAAACAGAAGTTGATGTAGTCCGTGATGCACTCTGTGATGGTTTTGATGTTCTCCCCATGTGGGTCATAAAGCTCAGTCCAGACAGTGGTGCTGAAGCAGTCCCTCAGAGCCTCCTCGCTCTCAGCAGACCACATCCTCACCTCACGGGACACCACAGGCTGCCTGCGCACGATGGGTTCGTACACAGGCCTCAGATGTACAAAGTTGTGGTCCGAGCTGCCCAGGGGAGGGAGGGGGGAAGAGGAATAAGCATCCTTGGTGTTGGCAAAAAACAAGTCCAATGTTCTATTCTCTCTGGTGGGGCAGGTAACATACTGGGTGTATGTTGGTAGAACAGAAGAGGGAGAAGCGTGGTTAAAGTCACCAGAGATGAGGAAGAGAGCCTGTGGATGCTGTGTTTGCAGCCTACAAGTGCAGGAGAGCAGTGCTTCACAAGCATCTTCAGCATTGGCAGACGGGGCCACATAGACTGCGATCAAAATCACATGTGAGAACTCCCGGGGCAGATAATATGGCCTCATGCCAATAGCCAATAGTTCAATATCCTTGTTACATAGCTGCTCCCTCACTGTGCAGTGTTCGGGTTTGGACCAGCTCGTGTTCACATACACCGCCAGACCTCCACCTCTTTTCTTCCCGGATTCTCTCGTTCTGTCCGCCAGCAGCAGATGAAAATTGTCCAAACCTACAATAGAGTCTGGCATTTCTGCTGTTAACCAGGTCTCTGTGAAAATCAAGACGCTGCTGTCCCTATACATCCTCTGGGACCGCATGAGGCTCGCTATTTCCGTCATTTTATTTTGAAGGGACCTCACGTTACCCATGACTACGGCGGGAACCGACTTCCTGTTTGTCCCTCTCTTCTCTCGGAGTTTACGTCCAGCCCGTCTGCCTCGTTGCGCTTTCCTTAGGATGTCCGCCGGGATAACGTGACGATCTCCGGGTAAGACGACTGTTCTCCGCAGTTTCATTAGTTCCTCCTTTGTGTAAACGCGGTACGGCGCCGGGCGGGGGGCGGGGCCGGAGCCGGGGGACTCAGAGCCAAGACACATCGCAACGACACGATGAAAACACTCAATCCAGCCGAATAAAGTCAAAACAAGTTAATTTAAAGCGATTCCAGTGCGTGTCCCGATCGTTCGTGAAGTTCCTCTTTCATATAAACGTGTATATAAACGTGTACCGACGACACGCCGTACTTTAGCGCGGCCGGATCCTTGGTTTACTTGAAAAAGTCTAAAGCAAAAATGTTTGGAAGACAAAAACTGATTAAAAAGCAAAATAAATAAGGAAAGCAGCGATAGCAAGCGGAGCGAGCAAAAAAGCGTGTGCACTCTTCGGAAGCAGGACAACTCTAATGCACAGAGCTAATGCAGCGAGCTAATGCAGGAGGGCTAATGCAGAGAGCTAATGTAGAGAGCTAAAGCAGAGAGCTAACGAAGAGAGCTAATGCAGCGAGCTAATGCAGAGAGCAAATGCAGAGAGCTAATGCACAGAGCTAATGCAGAGAGCTAATGCAGAGAGCTAATGCACAGAGCTAATGCGGAGAGCTAATGCACAGAGCTAATGCAAAGAGCTAATGCAGAGAGCTAATGCAGAGAGCTAATGCAGAGAGCTAATGCACAGAGCTAATGCGGAGAGCTAATGCACAGAGCTAATGCAGAGAGCTAATGCATGGAGCTAATGTAGAGAGCTAATGCAGAGAGCTAATGCAGAGAGCTAATGCAGAGAGCAAATGCAGAGAGCTAATGCACAGAGCTAATGCAGAGAGCTAATGCAGAGAGCTAATGTAGAGAGCTAATGCGGAGAGCTAAAGCGGAGAGCTAATGCAGAGAGCTAAAGCAGAGAGCTAATGCGGAGAGCTAAAGCGGAGAGCTAATGCGGAAAACTAAAGCAGAGAGCTATAGCAGAGAGCTAATGCAGAAAGCTATAGCAGAGAGCTAAAGCAGAGAGCTAACGAAGAGCGCTAAAGGTTAGAGCTAATGCAGCGAGCTAATGCAGAGAGCTAATGCGGAGAGCTAATGCAGAGAGCTAATGCACAGAGCTAAAGCAGAGAGCTAATGCAGCGAGCTAATGCTCAGTTCTTTGGGGACGGACTCACTCATGATTTGCTCTGAAGCTGAAAGTCTCTAAACTAACTGTTCATATCTTCCACACGTTTGGTGAGATTTCATATTGTCAGAAACAAAAGAACGTTGAACAGAGATGCATTTCTCACAAACAGGTTTGAAACTGTTATTTCCCAAAACACAGTGGCTTTGTAGCAATAACCACCACTTCCCTTTGCATTGTGGGTAAATGTCTCCATATTTGTTGCTGGACACGTGGCTCTTGTATGTGTATGGCTCAAGTGTTTGACTTTGGTTCCTCTTCAGACCTTCAGAGCTAATACGGAGAGCTAATGTAGAGAGCTAATGCAGGGAGCTAATGCACGGAGCTAATGTAGAGAGCTAAAGCAGAGAGCTAATGCAGAGAGCTTACGCACAGAGCTAATGCACAGAGCTAATGTGGAGAGCTAATGCAGAGAGCTAATGTAGAGAGCTAAAGCGGAGAGCTAATGCGGAGAGCTAATGCAGAGAACTAATGCGGAGAGCTAAAGCAGAGAGCTAATGCACAGAGCTATAGCAGAGAGCTAAAGCAGAGAGCTATAGCAGAGAGCTAATGCAGAAAGCTATAGCAGAGAGCTAACGAAGAGAGCTATAGCAGAGAGCTAATGCAGAGAGCTAAAGCAGAGGGCTTATGCAGAGAGCTAATGTAGAGAGCTAATGCAGAGAGCTAATGCAGAGAGCTAATGCACAGAGCTAATGCACAGAGCTAATGCGGAGAGCTAATGCGGAGAGCTAATGCAGAGAGAGCTAATGCATGGAGCTAATGTAGAGAGCTAATGCACAGAGCTAATGCAGAGAGCTAATGTAGAGAGCTAATGTAGAGAGCTAAAGCGGAGAGCTATAGCAGAGAGCTAATGCACAGAGCTATAGCAGAGAGCTAAAGCAGAGAGCTATAGCAGAGAGCTAATGCAGAAAGCTATAGCAGAGAGCTAACGAAGAGAGCTATAGCAGAGAGCTAATGCAGAGAGCTAAAGCAGAGAGCTTATGCAGAGAGCTAATGTAGAGAGCTAATGCAGAGAGCTAATGCAGAGAGCTAATGCACAGAGCTAATGCACAGAGCTAATGCGGAGAGCTAATGCGGAGAGCTAATGCAGAGAGAGCTAATGCATGGAGCTAATGTAGAGAGCTAATGCACAGAGCTAATGCAGAGAGCTAATGCAGAGAGCTAATGTAGAGAGCTAAAGCAGAGAGCTATAGCAGAGAGCTAATGCAGAAAGCTATAGCAGAGAGCTAACGAAGAGAGCTATAGCAGAGAGCTAATGCAGAGCGCTAAAGGAGAGAGCTAAAGCAGAGAGCTAACGAAGAGAGCTAATGGATAGAGCTAATGCAGAGAGCTAATGCGGAGAGCTAAAGCGGAGAGCTAATGCAGAGAGCTAATGCAGAGAGCTAAAGTGGAGAGCTAAAGCGGAGAGCTAAAGCGGAGAGCTAATGCAGAGAGCTAAAGCGGAGAGCTAATGCGGAGAGCTAAAGCGAAGAGCTAATGCAGAGAGTTAAAGCGGAGAGCTGATGCAGAGCGTTATAGGAGAGAGCTAATGCAGAGAGCTAAAGCAGAGAGCTAACGAAGAAAGCTAAAGGATTGAGCTAATGCAGCGAGCTAATGCAGAGAGCTAATGCGGAGAGCTAAAGCAGAGAGCAAATGCAGAGAGCTAAGGAGAGAGCTCTTTTGGAGTGACAGGGCCACTCCTGAAGACCTTCTACGACTCTGTGGTGGCATCAGCTCCTGTACGGTGTGGCCTGCTGGAGCAGCAGCATCACAGAGAGGGAGAGGAAGAGACTGGACAGAGTCATCAAGAAGTCCAGCTCCGTCCTGGGCTGTGCTCTGGACTCGGTGCAGGAGGTGGGGGACAGGAGGGTCCTGGCTGGATTCACATCTTTGCTGGACCATGAGTGTCGCCCCCTGCAGGACACTCTCTCCGCTCTGGAGAGCAGCTTCAGTGAGAGACTGATCCACCCTCGATGTGTGAAGGAAAGGTTCCGTAGGTCTTTCCTTCCTGCTGCTGTCAGACTTTATAACAAAAACTGTTAGTACTGAACACTCGCAATACTGACCTAACCTAATACTGATGTGCAATTCTGTCGTATGTGCAATTGCTGTTGGAATTCATGTGCAATTACTGTGAAATTCATGTGCAATCTATGTGCTGTCGTGACACATATTCATGTGCAATTACTGTCGTGATCACATGCAATGGTATTTATTTATTTATTTGTCTATGGAAGTTTTTATTTATTTATAGGAGATCTTCTACTGAAAGTGTTTTTCAGACTTCCTATAAGTGATCTGTTCTTCTGTATCTACCTCTGTATCTACCTGCGTTGCACCAATGAAATTTCCCCATGTGGGACAATAAAGGATTATCTTATCTTATCTTATCTTAATGCAGAGAGCTAATGCAGAGAGCTAACGAAGAGCGCTAAAGGTTAGAGCTAATGCTATTATATATATATATATATATATATATGCTAATATATATATATATATATATATATATATATATATATATATATATATATATATATATATATATATATATTCATATTGTCAGAAACAAAAGAGCGTTGAACAGAGATGCATTTCTCCAAACAGGTTTTGAAACCGTTATTTCCCAAAACACATTGGCAATAACGACCACTTCCCTTTGCATTGTGGGTAAATGTCTCCATATTTGGCAGTTGCCTGACATGTGGCTCTTGTATAAGTGTTGGTTCCTCTTCAGACCTTCAGAGCGTCCTCCAGACTCATCATGTTGCAGACGGTGCTCCTGTGCTCGCTCGTCTGTTGCACACACACTCTCTCCATCGCCAGGAACCCGTCGGACAAGGATGAAGAATCCTCGGGCGACGCGACGGAGGGCGACGACCTCAGCATCTCTACTCTGCTAGAAAAGGCCAATAAGAATCTGGGGAAGGACTTTGGCGACCCGGTGGTGGTGGAGGGAGACATCGCGGTACCGTCCGGGCTGCAGAACGCCGACCCCTGCACCGCACGAGGCTGCCTCTGGCCCAAAGCCAGCGACGGCAACGTGTACGTGCCCTACCGCATCTCCAACCAGTACTCCGAACGGGAACGGACCGCCATCGTCAACGGCCTGGGCTCCTTCGCCCGGTCCACGTGCGTCCGCTTCACCCCGCTGAACAGGCAGAGGGACTTTGTGGACATCCAGTCCCGCGGCGGGTGCTTCTCGTTCGTGGGCCGGCGCGGCGGGGCTCAGGTGGTCTCCCTGGCGCGACAGGGGTGCATCTTCCTGTCCACCATTCAGCACGAGCTGCTCCACGCCCTGGGCTTCAACCACGAGCAGACACGCTCCGACCGGGACACGCACGTGCGCATCCTGCTGCAGAACGTGATCGGCGGGATGGAGCACAACTTCAACCGGATCCAGACCAGGAACCTGGGCACGCCCTACGACTACAACTCTGTCATGCACTACGGACGCTTCGCCTTCTCCAGGAACCGCCAGCCGACCATCGTGCCCATCCCAAATTCCAACGTGCCCATCGGCAGGGCCACTCAGATGAGCCCCACGGACCTGCTCCGGATCAACCGCCTCTACAACTGCACCTCCACGTCTGTCGAGAGCGACGTCGTGCTCTCGAGAAGAGACATGTTCCATTAGATGAAGACAATAGGAGACACGTCCAGCTGCAAGAGTCGTCCGCCTCGTGAAATATGCTTCTATCACATCTTACTTTACTCAGCATGTTTTTTCTGTTTAACCGAATCAAACAAATGAAAATAAAGTATGAATATGAAGAATAAAAAAATAAAATACATTGATTTGATTTATCGCTTTTCCTCTGTATCTACCTGCGTTGCAACAATGAAATTTCCCCATGTGTGGACAATAAAGGAATATCTTATCTTAAGTGTATTATTCTGTTGGTTAAATCGATATTTTTGTGATGCAACGCTCACAAAAAGTTAAAATCACCAAAGTTAAAATCAAACAGTTTTAATAGTTTTAGAGGAGTTGAAATACACAGTTGAACAGGTGAATATTCTCAACAAATGACAAAATATTCGTTATTAGCATTAACAAATAGTACATTTTTACTTGAGGGAAATTCAGTCTCCAGCCGGTCGAAGCGTCTAAAGCATAAATAATAATAAGAAGAACAGAGCCAGCCAATCAGATCTCAGGATGACTTTATTTAGTGCAGAACGAGGCGCTGCAGCTCAGATCCCGCCTCAACGTCACTCACGTTTTTACATCAGGCACTTGAAGTTTGACAGAAGCGCTCGTTTCATGTTCCTCGAGCGACTGAAAAATAAATAATGAAGTCGTAGAAGCGACACGAGGACGGAAAGAGGAGAAAAACTGTCGACAAAAAGCGGCACGAACTCAGCGAAAAGACGCGCGCCGCACAAACGGTCGGACACGAGGCACTGACGTCACCGCGGCGACGCTCAGACGCTTGTACACGGAGCCGACGCAGTGCAAATACTGGGAAACTCGTCTTTTTAGCGGTTAAAATACAGTGCTTTTACTTGACAGCGCGGTAAAGGCGGGGCGATACGAAAGCTTCACGCGTAACCATGGCGACTACGCTGTTAATTTGGAAAACCAGAAACGTTTTTGGGGGGAAATTATACACAGTGTTTTTAGACGGCTTTGATAACGCTTTATAACACATTTTGAAGAGTATTATTATAAGTATTTATTAATGAAGCATGAACAAAGACTTTATTTTATACATTATTAAGACTGATTCTGGCTTTCACCTCCTTAATTAAGTAGTTACAAAGCCTAACTCAAACTATTTGTTTGTGAATTAAGTCTTTATTCGTTCTTTATTAAGGTTAATTAGGGCGGAGTTGTTATAAAGTGGAATCAAAGAGTTAATTTTTCTGAAGACTCACTCTTTAGTCTTTGTCTCGCAGAGTTCTCATCTGTTTTAGATCAGTATAAATATGATCTCATCCCTTCTTCAAATCCCCTTAACTACTGTGTATTTTGTATTTATAATGTACGTAGAATAAAATTCTAAGACATGTTCAAAACTGAGTTGTTTTGCTCTTTACATTGAGATAAATACAGCACAAAACAGCATTTTTTTGTTTCAATTTTATTCTATTCTATTCAATTTGGTTTAACATTTATTTTCTTTATTTATTTCATTATTTCGTTGGTTAAATCAACATTTTTGTATTCCGGACCATAAGTCGCACCTTTTTTCATAGTTTTGCCCGGGGTCCGACTTATACTTATATTTTATACTATATTTATACTTATATACTTATACTCCGGAGCGACTTATATGTGATATTATTTGTTATTTTCACACTTGCAACTGCATTTCATACTCCAGTGCGACTTATATATGTTTTTTTCTTCTCTATTATACATTTTTTGGCTGGCGAGACTTATACTCCAGTGCGACTTATAGTCCGGAAAATACGGTACACATGGTGTTTTTTTTAAAAGCCGAATCTGTTTAAAAACTTGTGTAAATCTTCGGACACGGAAACGTCACGTGACACACGGAAGACGACCGCGACCGCCACGGAAACCACAAACGCTGAGAAAATAACCTCTCAGAAGAACAAATGCCAAAGTAAAGCGCCACTTTTTGCCCGACAGCAGTAAAATGTTACGTAATGCAGATACAGTTAGACGTAAACGACACTAAAAGAGATGTTTAAGCTCATATTTACAGTAAAACCTGGGCAAAAGTGGACGTGGGAACCTGAACAAAGTAGTTATATTGATTTCATCTCCTTTTATATCGAGAAGCGATTTCCTGGTTTTAACGGGACATGAACACTGAAAACACATAATACTGACATCGGTATTCGACAACACAATAAGAAAAAAGAAAACTGTACAACTTGCTTCTGCTGCTTGAGATCGAGAACTCGTTTCAAAGGAAAAGTCCAGTATTTTAACAGTTTAATGAATGTTATCGTTATTAAATCTATCAAACGTGGAGAAAAATGAGACAAATCCACGTTCAAAATACTGAACGACAGAAAAAACACCTTAATCCGACAGTAAAAAAACAACAATACGCAGATAAAATAAGACAATTATAGCATAAGTACATTTAAGTTTAGCTGTGACCTGAACGTATGTGATTTTGACACTTTGGCCAATAGCGTCCTCTAATGGTCAGTAACTGTAACTGTGTCTGTGGTCAGCGCTGCTCTCATGGATATTTACAAGGCTTTGGAGGGAATTAGGCAGAAAATGTGACGACAATGGATTTAGTCATGGCTAAATTGAACAATTATACCGTATTTTCATAGTTTTGGCCGGGGTGCGACTTATACTTATATTTATACTTGTATACTTATACTCCGGAACGACTTATATGATATTATTTATTATTTTCACACTTGCAACCGCATTTCATAGTCCAGTGCAACTTATATATGTTTTTTCTTCTCTATTATGCATTTTTTGGCTGGTGCGACTTATACTCCGGTGCGACTTATACATCATATATAAGATATATTATCGAACGGCTTAATCGTGACGTCGGATGCTTTCGTAACTAATAATCACCCGGATTACAGTTGTCGACGGCAATAGCGAGGTTTGATTTGAACAGGTTTACCTTGTTAACCTCGTATCTGAGAAAGTTCTACACATACCCACGCTTATTCTGATGGTCTCTTGAATGTTGATGCCCAGACGCAAGTACCGTATTTTCCGGACTATAAGGCTTGGCCGGGGTGCGACTTATACTCGATATATATGTGATATTATTCGTTATTTTCACACTGACAACCACAAGAGGGCGCTCTAGGCTCTAAGCGACACAGAAGAAGAATCTGCACTTCCTCTACCTCTGGAGTTTGTGGAGTTGTTTAGAAGTGACACAGAGGTGAAGAATTCAGTGGATTTAGTGATTTGGGGTAAAAGTGATGCTTTGGTAAACTTGTTAGCATGTTCTTTATGCTATAGTTATCTGAATAACTGTTCATATGTTACGTTCACATACCAGACACTTACCACAGTTCTGTCTGTGCCTCATGTAGCTGAAGGTGTTAGCGTTAGCATACGTCATGTAGCTGAAGGTGTTAGCGTTAGCATACGTACACCTATTCACCATGTTCTCTCATCTGTTATTATTTTAAACTGTATTTCAAGATGAAATGTCTGTTCTTTCCCCCAAAAATGTGACTTATACTCCAGTGCGACTTATATATGTTTTTTCTTCTCTATTATGCATTTTTTGGCTAGTGTGACTTATACTCCAGGAAATACGGTACAAAAAAGCATTTGAAAGAGTCCAATGTTAAAAATAAGACACGCCGAAGAGGATGTGTCATCGTGGGACTTATCCAGCAAGATAAACTACTGTAAGTTTGAAATCGATGGTAAAAACACGCAACTAAAAGTGGACAATGAGAAAAAAACAGGAAATCTAATCATTTTAGACGAGTGTTGAGTACAGACACTAGTGAGTATTGATGACGTGTGGGTATTGTAGCGTTTTTGTGAATGTTTTTCTGTCCAAAACCGAGTCGGGACTGATCCGGGGTTGCGTTAATCTTTTCTCGGACAAAAACAAAACGGCAAAAAAGTCTGGAAAACCCTGGCAAACCAAACCAAAAGAAAGCACGTCGCTCTAGACAGCGTATTTTCACATCACATCGCCCATTTACACCAAGACAAAACAACAACAACAATCGCTTATAAAATGTTTAAATGATCTAACCTT
>NW_027316166.1:0-45987 GCF_026437365.1 Eucyclogobius newberryi
CCACTCCCCTCAGGCAGGAGTCCACTCCCCTCAGGCAGGAGGCCACTCCCCTCAGGCAGGACCAGAACCTGCCGTCATAAGAACAGTTTCCCTCGGCTGTTGGACTCATGAACACTTCTTAAACACTGTCACTTTAACCATAACTTCATTAATCACTCACTGCACTCTTCACTTTTTGCACTACATCTGTAAATTCAACTGTACATTTTGTGTACATAGTAAGCCTATTTTATTTTTATCCTTTAGCAGATTTAAATTGTTTTTGATTTTGATTTTGTTGTTTTATCATTGTTCATCATATCGCCAAGACAAGTTCCTATGTTTGTGAATTCTGTTCTTTGACAATGGCAATAAAGCTTTTCTGATTCTGAGTCCAACTCCAAACCAGTGTCTGTTTGTGCTGAATGTCCTGGCTTCACCTCTCACACCAGCAGAAAGATTGAGCCTCATTCATTTGTGTTGCTTCTCGAGTTGAACTTTTTACAGCCCTTTAGAGCAAAGTTTTACTGGAAATTGAAAGTTTAATGCTAAAGCTCAATTAAATGTTTTATTTTAATATGGTATGATGTAAATTGTAAAACATGCATGTGTGAAATATGTATTTTTTATTCTTTAAAGGATGTTTTGGCCTGTAGGCTTTATTAGACAGGTCAGCTGAGTGTGAAATGGGGATGAGAGCGGGGAGGACATGCAGTAAACTTCAGAGCCGGGATTCGAACTTGCATCATGGAGCCTGGCATGTTTGTCTTTTCTATATTCATGTATTGCATATGGTGTCCACAGCGCAGTCTTTAGAGCGCCTGCAGGAGCTTCTGGAGCTCATGTTGGAGTGATCTAAGTTTCTTTAGCTGAAATGTGTTAAAAATGTGTTCTATGGCGTTCCCAGTGACAAAGCTAAATCTTGACATTTAACCTGATCCCAACCAGGTTTGTAGAACTTTGTATCTTTGATCAATGTGGCAACTCATTAGAACTGAGAATATAATGAGCCTGGATAAGACGGGCTTTGGCTTAATCTTGCTTCACGGGAAAACCCTCATTCAGGCTCTTAGATAGGGTTTAAAAACACCCCGTCCAGGTTTTGGGGGCCGACTAACTACTAAACTAACTAAAAACGAGTAGCTTCGGCATTCTCCGGACTGAGAAAAAATGTGCGTTAGCGGCCGTCATGGAAAGCCACACGTGTCGCGGCGTATTATCCAACGCTTTTACAAAATAAAGCGGCGCTTTTAACGCGGGGCGCCGTCTGACGTGAATGCCATGCGCCGTCTGGCGTAAATTACGGCATTAGCAGCGTTCTCTTAATCTACGCCATACGGCGCGCAGAGTGTGACCCATATTATCGAGCGCCGTGGGCGGCCCGAGCAGAACGGTTACGCTACGACGGTTTACTGGTGAACATGTGCCAAATAAACATTTAGGACCAGAATGGAAGTCGTCTACAATATTGAGTGTAGTTTTCTTAACTAAATGATAGCGTTGTACAGGGGTCTCGCTACATACATTCAGGGATGGCGCCGCGGCGGGGAGAGCGGCGAGCGGGGCCAACGTTGCCGTCGCCAGCACGGCTAGCGTGGAAAAGTTGGAAAAAGCTTTTTTGCAGCAAGACGCGGCGCAGAAAACAATCAAAGAGATCACGCTCTTGTGACGTGCTTACTATGCACTACCCGGAAGAATGAGCAAAACAAACCAATTCAGATTTCTTGATGGTGGATGGGCCTATACACCATGTAATACACCATGTAATACACCATGTAATAGTGTGTTTAGACTTATACACCATGTAATACACCATGTAATACACCATGTAATACACCATGTAATAGTGTGTTTAGACTTATACACCATGTAATACACCATGTAATACACCATGTAATAGTGTGTTTAGACTTATACACCATGTAATACACCATGTAATACACCATGTAATACACCATGTAATAGTGTGTTTAGACTTATACACCATGTAATACACCATGTAATACACCATGTAATACACCATGTAATAGTGTGTTTAGACTTACACACCATGTAATACACCATGTAATACACCATGTAATACACCATGTAATAGTGTGTTTAGACTTATACACCATGTAATACACCATGTAATACACCATGTAATACACAATGTAATAGTGTGTTTAGACTTATACACCATGTAATACACCATGTAATACACCATGTAATACACCATGTAATAGTGTGTTTAGACTTATACACCATGTAATACACCATGTAATAGTGTGTTTAGACTTATACACCATGTAATACACCATGTAATAGCATGTTTAGACTTATACACCATGCAATACACCATGTAATACACCATGTAATAGTATGTTTAGACTTATACACATGTAATAGTGTGTTTAGACTTATACACCATGTAATAGTATGTTTAGACTTATACACATGTAATAGTGTGTTTAGACTTATACACATGTAATAGTGTGTTTAGACTTATACACATGTAATAGTATGTTTAGACTTATACACCATGTAATAGTGTGTTTAGACTTATACATATGTAATAGTATGTTTAGACTTATACACATGTGATAGTGTGTTTAGACTTATACACCATGTAATAGTGTATTTAGACTTATACACCATGTAATAGTGTATTTAGACTTATACACCATGTAATAGTATGTTTAGACTTATACACCATGTAATAGTATGTTTAGACTTATACACATGTAATAGTGTGTTTAGACTTATACACCATGTAATATGTCGGTGTAATCCCTCATTGGTCCAGGCGTGTTCCATAGTAGAAAAAGCTTCAGTTATTTCATCTGGACTCAGTTTGAAAAAATAAACGTTTCGACTCTCATCCAAGAGTCATTGTCAATAAAAGAATTTAGGTTGAGAACTCCGATATTAATACTGTTCTGTGGTAAGACCCGCCCATTGGGCGGAGCCTTCCTGAAGTAGAAAGAGTTGTTTGTTTCAACAGAAACTCCCCCCTTGTATCTACCGAGCCTATTCAGAATCTTAATGGCCTATTAGAATCCTCTTTGTCTTTGTGAGACCCTGGCTCAACCACCCTGAGGACCTGATTAGCATCTAAATGTCCTGGTCCTCTACCTTTCCAGGGGTTCAGTATACCATTATAAATAACATATGTTATTTAATGTAATAGTGTGTTTAGACTTATACACCATGTAATAGTATGTTTAGGCTTATACACCATGTAATAGTATGTTTAGACTTATACACATGTAATAGTGTGTTTAGACTTATACACCATGTAATAGTGTGTTTAGGCTTATACACCATGTAAAAGTGTGTTTAGGCTTATACACCATGTAATAGTGTGTTTAGGCTTATACACCATGTAATAGTGTGTTTAGGCTTATACACCATGTAATAGTGTGTTTAGACTTATACACATGTAATAGTATGTTTAGACTTATACACCATGTAATAGTATGTTTAGACTTATACACCATGTAATAGTGTGTTTAGGCTTATACACCATGTAATAGTATGTTTAGACTTATACACATGTAATAGTGTGTTTAGACTTATACACCATGTAATAGTGTGTTTAGGCTTATACACCATGTAAAAGTGTGTTTAGGCTTATACACCATGTAATAGTGTGTTTAGGCTTATACACCATGTAATAGTGTGTTTAGACTAGCTAAGCAAATTTGTTGATAGGTACTTTATAGAAACATTCAAATATTGCATCTTTTATGCCTTGACTTTTTCTTTCTTCTTGCCCTCTCTTTTGCTAGGTTTCCAGTAGCTCCTGGTGTTACTGCTCTCCTTTCTTTTGTCCTGGCCTGCAGATGTGTAGTAGCACACCTGGCCCATGGACTTGACCGTAGCATCAGGCTTCAAATCGAAGCCAGCTTTCCTGCCCAGTGAAACGGCTCAGGTCCCTGACAGGAGCCCCCAAGCTGAGGGTCCACACTCTCCTGCTCCAGACGACCCCTCGCCTTCTACTCCTCCCTCTGAGGTCTCCACGTTTCCTTCTGACCATGTAACTGGACTGGACGGAGTTGGGATTTCCTCAACATCTCCTCCATACTCTCCTCCGCCCAAAGACTCACTACGGCAACAACCGAGGGAGATGTACGATCCCTTTTCTCCAACTGATGCTGAAAAAGAGGAGAGAGCGGTGGAGGATGATGAAGAGAAGTATGATCCATTTGAGCCCACCGGTTCCCCAGCATCTGACAATGATTTGAGCACTGAGGATTTGAAGAGCCTGGAGGTAGAAGATCAAGTACAAAGCGACGAGTCCGCAAAAAAAATGGAAGGTGGTGTGGAGGAACCGCCTGATTCTATGGACATGCTTGCCGATTCTCTCAAACCCCGCCTCTGCCTGCTTTCTCTGCGGCGGACAGTGGACTGCAGCACCATCAAAGAGGAACACACAGACTCTGAGCACTCGGAGATAGAGGAGGGGGAGATTGTTGGACTGGCTGACCGAGAGGCAGGGCTTAAACGACCAGTCGTGGAAAGCCTCTCGGTCAACTCGCCAAGCTCCACCTTCTTTGCTTCAAAGCCTGAGCGGATCCTCAGAGTTCTGGATGGGGATGGCTTTGTGTCAGTGCGGGCTGACCCAGACTGGCCAGTAGACCTGGAGCCAGAGGAGGAGCCAGTTGTGGGGGTGGAAGATCTGAGGAGAAAGTTGGTGAGCAGGCGAAAGGAAAGGTACATTAGATTTCCCGGATCCTCAATCAGCCTAACCACTGAGCCAAGCCCACCTTCCGGACACCTACACAGCCCGCCACCGACCCCTCCACCGGCCCCACTCGAGAAGGAGGATACAAAGACGTGCAAGATCTCCAACGATCTTGACGGACAAAAAAGCAAAGATAGAAAGAGTGGCGATAAGGAGGAGAAGAGGAAAAAAAAGCGGAAGGATAAACGTAATCAGCACAAGAGCAAAGAGAAGCAGGATGAGCCAAAAAGCAGCAAGGAATTGAAGTCTAAGGGCTCAAGCCACGGCCATAGCTCCAAGAAGAAGAAGCGACAGCATGGCAGCACCGATGCCACAGCAGTAGAGCTCTCCTCCAGGTTATCGCAGGAGCGCTCCACGGACAGGCCGAGGGACATGAGCAAACACAGGGACAAGGGAAAGGACCTAGACAGAGACCGAGACCACAGCCGACACAAGAACCGAAGCCTGGAACGAAGTCGTGACCGCAAGAGAGAGCGTAGCCGGGACAGGAATCGAGAGCGCAACCGCAGCCAGGAGAAAAACCGTGGCGAGGAGAGGAGCCGTGACGGAGAGCAGGACAAAGAGAAGGACAGAGCGCGATACTGGGACAGACACCGGGATCGTGACCGAGACTACCATCACCGAAGCCAAAGAAACGATGAGGGTGATTCCAGGGGCGGTAGAAAGAGAGGGCGTGACTCGAGAAGCCGAGAGCGAGACTGTTCCAAGAGCTCCAAAAGGAGTTTAGAGAAGAATGAAGATCACGAAAGACATCGGGACAGGGAGGGAGAGAGGGAACGAGACAGAGAGCGAGAGCGCCGAAGGGACGGGCGCCCTGTGGTACCGCCATCCATTCAGGATCTCAACGGCTCCGACCTGTTTGCCATCAAGAGAACGATTACAGTCACTACTACAACCACAACCACCACAGTCCCGGGCTCCCCACGACTTAACCCAGCGTCCCCCAGTAGGTCATCCCAAGACATGGATAAGTCTCACCGGAAAAAGAAGCGGAAAGGCCGTTCGAGTCCTGGCAAAAGAGATTGCTCCCGTTCGCTCTCTCCCCTGCGCTACCACAACTACGAGTCGGATCGCTATTCGGACAAGCTAGACATTGATGTGCTGTCTTTGGACGGGGAGGCGCTGGACTCTGACTATCCCTCCTTAGAAGATACTCCTCCGCCAGCTCCACCACCACCTTTACCTAGTCCCAAAGTCAGGACTACTTCCAAGAGTGGTCAACTGAAGAGAAAGGCGCTTAAGAAAAATTCAGAATCCTCCCGAACCAAAAGTAAAATTCTCACATCTACGTCAGATTGTGCAGCCGTTTTGTCCGGGCTCCCCATGGTCAAGCGAATGCGCAAGGTTAAGGACAAAACCCGCGACAAAGGTAGTCGAAAAGATTTGGGCCGCTCTGGGAAATCCAAGAGGGATGGCACCACTAGCAGGAAGGGCAAACTTCAGTCCAAAGTGTCTGTGCTGGTGCGTGAAGGTGTCAGTAGCACCACAGGCTCCTCTGGGAAGTTGGGCATGGATTTGTTGGGAACAGGAGGGCCTGTTGGAGGAGCAGGCAGTTCAGTAGTGGGTGGCTCAATCGCAGTTGTATTTTGCAGAGATAATGAGAGCAGATCTCCGTTCCTTAAGCCCTGCTCAGAGCCGCTCTCACTTGCAGGGCGTGGCAAAGATTTAAGCTCCATGGGGAAGCGCAGTTGCCTGAATGCACCACCATCCTCCATGAACAGTCCAGCGGTACTTCCTTCTCAAAAGGCTAAACATGGCTCCATCACCTCCACCTCCTCTTCAGCCTCGTCACCCTCCTCATCTCTGGTGACAAAGCGGCGGCGGCGCCTGGTGAAGAAGACGAGAGAAAAGGGTGGAGCTGGAGGCTCCAAAGCTGAGGAAGGTGGTCAGAGTGCATCCAGTGTGTGGGTTGGAGCCTCCACAGAGCCTCTAACAACGTCTGGAGAAGTGTGCAAGGCTGCCAGTCCACACCCAGGACCTGTTGGCTCTGTGCCCTGCTCCTCTTCCTCCTCCTCCTCCTCCTCCTCCACCAGTGTGCTACCCCCCTCCTCCTCCCCCCCTCCCTCTCCTCCCCCCTCAGCAGCCCCCATGAGGGACATGAGAGAGTCATCTCCAGACTCTCAAACTGTCGACAGCAGCTGCAAAACTCCAGAGCCGTCGTTCTTGGCAGAAGAGTGCCCCTCCCAAACCAGTCCTACCACACCGCCATCATCCAGTCCATCCACCATGCCCACGTCCCTGAGCACTGGTCTGAGCTTGACTCCCACAGACCCCCCTAAGCCCTGCAGCCCGCCCCCCTGCCCCTCCTCGTCTGCTGCCTGTGGGCTGTCTTCTCTGTCCTTGGACCCCTCTTCCTCCTCTGTATCCTCGTCCTCTGCCAGCAAACCCCCGCCGCCTCCACTTCCACCAGCTGCTTCTGCTCTGCCATGGAGCCTGCAGACTGGGGTGGACTGCACCGCAGGAGGGGTGCTTGCGTGTGAGTATTTTCTGAGAGGAAAGGATTCAAAATGTTTATGTACAGCTCTTTTCAGACGTTTTGATTTTTTAAATTTTATTTTCCAAATTTTATTTGTGTTAAAAAATAGTTTACCTCTGTTTTTAGTGACCGCCTTGCTCTTCAAAATGGAGGAAGCTAATATTGCCAGCAGAGCCAAAGCGCAAGAATTCATCCAAGCTACTAGTCAGGTGAGGCTGGAAGTTCAGTGACCTCAGTGTGTCACCACTGACCCTAATTCAGCTTATTTCACATGTCAAACTGTTTACCTCATTAAAAACATGACTTGGAAATGTCAGACAAGCCTTTTCTTTTTAAAAATCTGATGTTTTTCTTGTTTCCTTATTTTGTGCTACACACCTGTCCTGGTAATAATTTGATGATGGTCGCATGCTGCTGTGCTGCATTCAATGGGTGATTAAACCAAGTGACCCTCATTAGCACTCGATTATCAAGCTGCTTTTATTTTTTTTGCAGGTTGTGTTCCAATAATACATAATTTATTGTAAACTATTTCAATGAAAAAATGAAATAAAAAGCAATTT
The DNA here is from genome assembly GCF_026437365.1 of Eucyclogobius newberryi. Lineage (NCBI taxonomy): Eukaryota > Metazoa > Chordata > Actinopteri > Gobiiformes > Gobiidae > Eucyclogobius > Eucyclogobius newberryi. Next base: position 7,745 of record NW_027316166.1, read on the forward strand.
CCTAATGTGTGTCTTCTGGCTGTCGTGTCTTCCTCAGATTCTGTCCCAGGCCAATCAGAACCAGCCCACACCCACAGCCTTGTCCCAGGTTCCACCCCCGCCCTCGCTCCCTCCGCCACCTCGTGTCAGCCCCGCCCAGTTTATGCTGCACAACTCCTCGCACCTACACCCATGTGCTCAGACTCCGCCCCTGGTTGGGCTCTCAGGGTTCAGCGGGAGCTCTGGGGACTCAGGCTGGGACAATGACAACAAAGACCCTGACAAGGTAACCCTCACTTTCAGCTGGTCTGGGTAGGATCACACTTCAGATAGGTGGACACTGCTAATATAGGAGTAATCCCTTCCTGATGCATGCTTCATAGTGTGTATTTCCGTCCTCAGTACCTGAAGAAGCTGCACACTCAAGAGAGGGCAGTGGAGGAGGTGAAGCTAGCCATCAAACCATACTATCAACGCAAAGACATCAACAAGGACGATTACAAGGACATCCTCCGCAAAGCAGTCCACAAGGTACAGAGTATCGCCCGCTGCAAGCGTCATCTCTGTAGTAGTTAAAAATTGACTCGATGTATCTGTTACAGATTTGTCACAGCCGTACTGGGGAGATAAACCCAGTCAAAGTGAGCAACCTGGTGAAGCTCTATGTTCAGAGATACAAATACTTCAGAAAGCATGGACGCAAGATGGACGACGATCGAGATGACCGAGAACCTGGGGGTCTGTACTCCTCTGCCTGAGGCAGACTCAGCCCGAGGAGGCCTCAGGAGGCCTGTCCTCCCCTGCCTCAGGAGGCCTGTCCTCCTCAGGCTTAGGAGGCCTGGCCTCCCCTGCCTGAGGAGGCCTTGGAGGCCAGGCCTCCTCTCCTTGAGGCTGACCCAGATTGGGGCACTCTGTACTCTACCTTGTATTGGATTTGCTCTCAGACATCCCGATACTTTTATCTTACCTTTTTAGAAGTCTCCGTCTTTTTGTGGTGATCTCACTGTAAATATGTTCCACACAGAAACCACTTTGGAGAATGGAAGCACTAAACATCTGTGTGTACTGAGAAAAACTGTGCAATAAATGGCCTTTGTGATGTAGACCTTTTTTTTGTCCAGTGTTTGGAAGGGCATGTTCTGCCCTTAGTTGTGCTTTAGAAGGCCTATAGAGTTTTCAAAATCTATCTTTTATTTGCATTCCTGTTCTCAGGACCATTGAGCATGTTTTATATAAAAAACAATTATCTCGAGTTTGTCAAGTTCACATCTGTTTCCAGCTTTGTGACAGTATAATGCACTAAATAGAATATCAAATTGAAAGTCTATAAAAGAATGGTAAATGTATGTAATTTGTGTGCTTTGATTCAATTAGAATGTAATTGAATGAGCACTGATCCATGATCTGTAAAGTGTTGATGAAAACTATCATCACAGGCTGTCGAAGCTACTTCAATTCATTTAAATATAACATAACATGTCTGTGTTATTAACATTTACTAATCCATTAGATCTGACATACCTGTACAGTGGCTTGCAAAATTATTCGTACCCCTGGAACTTTTCCACGTTTTGCCACGTCACAACCACAAACTTAAATTTCTCTCGCCACCCGCGCGACCGCCTTCTGCATTCTCTTAGACTTTATTCTTTAAACCTGTACCCCCGTCACCTAGCAACAGAGACCCGCCGCTAACGCTAACTCTATGCTAATGCTAAGCCCGCGGCACGAGAGGAAATGTCCCATCAAAATAAAAGAGGAAGTGAAGACATTCATTGCGCCCCTGCTGGCCAATAGTGAAAATACACAATATCTGCAATGCACTTTTTTCTTGGCGTCTTGAGAATATAATGAGTGTCAATCAAATCAGACAATGTTGAGTTTTTCACATAATGGGTAGGGGGCGCTATAGAGTAAATTTGTTACATGGTATTAATTATTTCCACTCAGACATAAACACACATTAGTGAGTGAAATATGAGCTCCGCAGATCATTTCCTTTAGGCGTGACTTGTCCTTGAAAAAAACAGGAAATTAAGCCTTTTTCGAGGGCGTGTCACGCAGATACATTTTTTTTGGAATATTTATTAAATTCCGATGTCTTTAGAAGCAGAAAGTGTTGTTTTGAGCTTGATGGGACAAAAAACTTAGGACAAGTACGATTTTGAAAAACAAAAGTCAAACGTGGCGGCGCCACTTTGATTCGACATGGCTGACTTCCTGTTCGTCATAGAGCGATGCTCCAGGTGTGTCTTACTCATCAAATGTCAGAGGTCAAAGGTAGCTCTATCACTGTCCCAAGTCTCATGTGCCTAAGCCAAAGATTAAGTGTTTCATGTTTTTTTCTTTTTTTAACTAGTCAGCACTGTTGAGACGGGCGTTTGGGCCGAGCCAATCGCATCTATGTCCCATGTGTGACCTATGACCCCATGTGTGACCTATGACCCCATGTGTGACCTATGACCCATGTGTGACCTATGACCCCATGTGTGACATTCATCAATGTTCAGGGGGTCAAAAATAACTGAGTTGTGGCAAAATGACCAGGAATAATAATAATAATAATAATAATAATAATAATAATAATAAGAAGAAGAAGAAGAAGAAGAAGAAGAAGAAGAAGAAGAAGAAGAAGAAGAAGAAGAAGAAGAAGAAGAAGAAGAAGAAGAAGAAGAAAAAAAAAAACCTGGCAAGAACAAAGACTCGTTGCATTCCAGTCCATGGAATGGCTCGAGACAATTAGATATGCATTTTCTTGGTGACAGCCACACAAGTTGCACACAATTGTGAAGTGGAAGGAAAAATAAACATGATTTCCTAGTGTGCAGCGTGCAAAAGTGTTTTGCTGTCAATACTTTATGGAATCGCCTTTCTCTGCAGTTACAGCTGCAAGTCTGCAAGGGGTTTGTCTCTACAGCTTTGACTGAAATGTTTGCCCATTGTTCTTTGATTTGCTGGAGTCAGGGTTTCTTCCAGAATTGCCCTGTATTTGGCTCCATCCATCTTCCATCCACTCTGAGCAGCTTCCCTGTCCTTGCTGAAGAAAAGCAGCTCCACAGCCTGATGCTGCACCACCGTGTTTGACAGTTGGACAGAGGGTGTGTTCAGGTTCTGGTTTTCAACAATGGCTTCCTGCTGCTCTTCCATAAAGGCCAGATTTGTGTAGCTTATGACTAATAGTAGTCCTGTGGACACCTGAGCTCTCTGCAGCGCCAGAGTTCCTATGGGCCTCTTGGTTGACTCAGTACTCTCCTTGTTCAGATGTGTTGTTGGTTGGCCATGTCTTGGTAGGTTTGTAGTTGTGCCATACTCTTTCCATCCATTGCTTTAAACGTCTCCACATCTGTCCCCCTGAGCTGACTGGTGTGTTCTTTGGTGTCATGACGACGTTACCTCCCCAACATTTTCTTTAAAGACTTAAGGCCTTCACGGAACAACTGCATTTAATAATAATAATAATAACTTTTATTTATATAGCGCTTTTCAGTGACCGAAAGACGCTGAACATAATAAAAAAGGGGGTGTATTTACAGACAGGGGGGACAACACGTACAGAACACATTAATATACAGATAAAATGAACAAGACAGAAGAAGTAGAGAGAAAAAGATGGGGATGTAATTTATACTTTAGATTAGATTACACACAGACTCTTTCAGGTCAAAGTGCTCAGTATTTACAAGGACATGCAACTGTTTAAGAAACTCTGGATCCAGGAAGCAAACCACCGTCATGTGTTCTGGGACTGTCCTGTTATTCAGAAGAGCTGAAGATCCCAATGCCCAATGACTTCTTTTTTTAAATTTCCATCCCTCTGACCTTTAGAACTATGACCTTGGGCCTCAAAACTCCTGCCATGGACACAATAAATGGATTCCTTTGGATTGTACTCTTGGCAGAAGGAAAAAGCCATCACAAAGAAATGGATGACACAAACCTCACCAACAACTTTATTTTTTGATTCCACTTGCAAACTGTTCACCGCCTTCTTTTCTTTCTCTCACTCCTGAGGACCTGTGGACCCAGATGCCCCTCCCCTGGTGAAGTGGTCCCTGCCCTGTGTGGACGGTCCCTCATCTGCCTGAAGAGTGGGTCCAGCTCGACTCAGACGGTCCCTCTTCTGCCTGAAGAGTGGGTCCAGTTCGCCTCAGTCGGTCCCTCTTCTGCCTGAAGAGTGGGTCCAGCTCGACTCAGACGGTCCCTCATCTGCCTGAAGAGTGGGTCCAGTTCGCCTCAGTCGGTCCCTCTTCTGCCTGAAGAGTGGGTCCAGCTCGACTCAGTCGGTCCCTCTTCTGCCTGAAGAGTGGGTCCAGCTCCAGTCTCCTTGTGTCCGTCTGTCCGTCTGTGAGAGTCGGATCTCTCCTTCACTGGAACTCCTCCAGGTTTCTACGCTTTTTTCCCAAAGAGGTTTTTTTTTGTAGTTTTTCCTGGCCGAGAAGGAAAGTCTAAGGACAGAGGACCCTGGGACATCGTCCCTCGCCACCACAGACATTGTTGATTCATTTCTCCCTGTGGCCCTCAGAGGCAACTGTTGTTGTGATTTTGGGCATTACAAAAATAAATTGATTTGATTTGATGATGAACAACGATTGGACTGATTTTCCCAAACTTTTGTTCTTTTTATTTTGGTTTTGCTCTCTGGTCACCTTCTGTATCGGTCAATGTTTATGTTAAAAATGTATAGTGTTACATACACTTTTGCAAGCCACTGTAATGTGTGAAGCCTGTTATTCCTCTGTCGTCAAGGAAGGATCCGCAGCAAAAAGCCAAGTGTGAAGTGAGTTGGAAGGATTCCTATGCAAGTCGAGACTTGGACTTGAGTCAATGTTTCGATGATTTGAGACTTGACTTAATGAAATAGATTAAGATTAAGAAAGCCAATTAATGACTCGAGACATCACTTGAAAAATGTATGCAACAGTTTTCTCTTTAAAAATGATAGTTCAATTCACTTTCAATGTTAAGGGTTGTTTACAGAAAAAGAAACTCCCCTCTTTTGTGGTTAAAGTAAAAAAAAAATTTCCAAACATAAAATCACTTTTAAACGTTTAGGGGGCGGTGTCAATGTTCTGGTTCAAAGTGAGCAGTTCACTTTGGCCCATTGTGGATTTGTCTACAGGCCCGAGTAGCTGTACGCACAGGAGGGAAGCCACACCCATTAGAACCTTTTTGGAATCCCTTCGACAAACTTGGTCAAACGCAGCCCACACTGGACAACATACTGGTGGTTGGTGGTGATACATTTTTGAGGCATGTGCTAATTGTCTGGCACCAATTGTGTTCACGTTTGTTAGCAATGTTTTATACACACACCATCATCCATACAACCCATTCCACCTCTAACAGCCGGGGAACACAACCACAGCCTGACACACCCATGTAGCCCAGGCTGATGACTACAATGAGAGGAAACTATAAAGCTCCAACAACAAGTGCACCCAACACCGGAGTACGTCATTTTACACATATATCCCAACTGTGAGGCCGCTTAGTTCTGCCAAAAATTAACTCAGTCTGGCCCCTGTCTTCACTGACATTTTTAACACCTCCTGGAGTCTTGCCATGTCCCAGCTTCAAGTCGTCCATCATTGTCCCTGTCCCCAAGAAGCCCCGGATCACTGGACTTAATGACTACAGGCCTGAGGCGCTGACGTCTGTAGTCATGAAGTTATTTGAGCGCCTGGTCCTCCCCCACCTCAAGTCCTTCACCTCCTCCCTGCTGGATCCCCTGCAGTTCACCTACAACTCCAACAGGTCTGTGAACGACGCCATCAACCTGGCTCTCCACTTCACTGCAGCATCTGGACTCACTGGGAACCTACACCAGGATCCTGTTTGACAAGCTCTCCCAGCTCAACGTACCTCTGGCAGGAGGCCACTCCCCTCATGCAGGAGGCCACTCCCCTCAAGCAGGAGGACACTCCCCTCATGCAGGAGGACACTCCCCTCATGCAGGAGGACACTCCCCTCATGCAGGAGGACACTCCCCTCAGGCAGGAGGACACTCCCCTCATGCAGGAGGACACTCCCCTCAGGCAGGAGGACACTCCCCTCAGGCAGGAGGCCACTCCCCTCTGGCAGGAGGCCACTCCCCTCAGGCAGGAGGCCACTCCCCTCAGGCAGGAGGCCACTCCCCTCAGGCAGGAGGCCACTCCCCTCATGCAGGAGGCCACTCCCCTCAGGCAGGAGGACACTCCCCTCATGCAGGAGGACACTCCCCTCAGGCAGGAGGCCACTCCCCTCAGGCCGGAGGACACTCCCCTCAGGCCGGAGGACACTCCCCTCAGGCAGGAGGCCACTCCCCTCATGCAGGAGGCCACTCCCCTCATGCAGGAGGACACTCCCCTCATGCAGGAGGACACGCCCCTCATGCAGGAGGACACTCCCCTCAGGCAGGAGGACACTCCCCTCATGCAGGAGGACACTCCCCTCATGCAGGAGGCCACTCCCCTCATGCAGGAGGCCACTCCCCTCATGCAGGAGGACACTCCCCTCAGGCAGGAGGCCACTCCCCTCAGGCAGGAGGCCACTCCCCTCATGCAGGAGGACACTCCCCTCATGCAGGAGGCCACTCCCCTCATGCAGGAGGACACTCCCCTCATGCAGGAGGCTACGGTCCATCAGGACCAGAACCTTCCGCCACAAGAACAGTTCTTTCCCTCAGCTGTTGGACTCATGAACACTTCTTAAACACTGTCACTTTAACTATATTCATTCATTCATTTTCTACTGCTTGTTCCCGTTATGGGGTCGTGGGTGACTGGAGCCTATCCCAGTGACTTTGGGCCTCAGGAGGGGTGCATCTTGGACAGGGGCCAGCTTATTGCAGGGTTACCACAGAGACATAGACATGGGCGGAGCCAGGCCCTGGCTTTGGGGCTTGAGCCCCTGATATTTTAATCTTTTAAAAATGTATTATGATGTCACTAAGTGGTTAGCGCAACAGGTGGAGCGTTGGGTTGGAATGTAGGTGAACAGGGTTTGAATCCAGCAGTTGCTTCAATTTTCTTTACCCGTTTCATTGGTTATTTTTGTTGAACTGATGTATGATTGGCTGCATGTAGAAAGTGGGCGGGAGCGTAGAAAGTGCGCGTTGTTTACAGCATGTCACGCAATCTGACCAATTTGGCCTTTTCTACATCATTTAACTGAAGTTTTGCAAAAAGTGAAGGACACAAGAGCAGATCGACTGGAAAAAGAGACGTTCAGAACATGAGCTGAAAAATAAAGTTTATCTAACGTAGAAGAGACAACAACAGCACATGATCGTTCAAACCATGAGTTCATTGTGGTTGAAGCAGTGGCTCAGGTTTTATTCATCTACAAAGCTAAAGCAGAGAAACTACAGGACAAACAGCTTATGAGGAAGGTGTCTGCTAAAGGTAAGATTGGCTTCATTTTTCAAGGTCGTCCAGCCGTGACAACAGAACATGAGTCTGTGGACGTTAGTGATGTGAGTTCGAGCCCTGTCAGGGGCATGTTTTTCATATTTGTTTTGTCACTGATTGTTTTAAAGAACATCCAGATGTACAATTTCTTGAATAACTAAATGTCACCTCTGCTGTTCTGTTCAACGTTTTTTGGAGGGAGGAGCTCTCTCAGAAGTCTGTCTTTGCCTTTGGCGGGTCACTGTCTGTAACTGCACTAAAACCACATCATATTGGCCAGAATGAAGCCCCTCCCTCTCTTTTTGGACTAAGCCCCGGATGTTTACAATGTCTGGCTCCGCCTCTGGACATAGACACACAGACTGACACTCTCACATTCATTCACTAGGGCCAATTTAGAGTTAGTTATGTAATTGAGGCGTTGGGAAGGAGACCCAACCATGCGACCTCTATTTCCTGACTTTCCTCAATCTTCCCAGGTTGTCCCATGGATCATTGTACACTTTTTATTAACGAGGTTTATCCTAAAGTTCTTGTGTGTGTGGGTGGAATTGGTTTCTATAATACAGAAATAAATACAGTGAGTAATGGATGTATAAATTGAATCACAATAATGCAATGAGTATTGACAGATATTCATAGAATATATAAACAATAAGTATGTGAATACAGCTATATACAAGTTCAAATAAAAGAGGTAAGCACAACAGTTATGACTTCAAGACATATTCTATTGAAAAACTAGAACTTGGAGCGTCCTTGAACTGTCCCCGCTGGCACCAGCGTGTTCTGAAGTGGCTGAAAGTCTGTGAATGCATCTGGTTACGCTGCCGAGATGGGTACGATGAATAACAGGACTAATTACTAGTAACGATGCATTATAACACACTGGTGAAAAACAGACCTTTTGTCCTCCAGACCTTGAATCTTGGGTCAGTTTTATTTGGTACAAAACTTTTGGTCATAAACCTTTACCAGTTTAAGATTGTAACAACTTTGTTTAATTTGTACGTTTTGATCAGCTCCTTCCATGTTTAAGAACAGATTTGACCCAAGGATTCTCCACCTCCTCCTCATGACTCAAGCGTCTGTCATCTGCAGTAAGACCTGTACAGGAACCCCCGGCACCACATGACTCTCAGTATAAGACCTGTACAGGAACCTCAGGCACCACATGACTCTCAGTATAAGACCTGTACAGGAACCCCCGGCACCACATGACTCTCAGTATAAGACCTGTACAGGAACCCCCGGCACCACATGACTCTCAGTATAAGACCTGTACAGGAACCTCAGGCACCACATGACCCTCAGTATAAGACCTGTACAGGAACCTCAGGCACCACATGACTCTCAGTATAAGACCTGTACAGGAACCCCCGGCACCACATGACTCTCAGTATAAGACCTGTACAGGAACCTCAGGCACCACATGACTCTCAGTATAAGACCTGTACAGGAACCTCAGGCACCACATGACTCTCAGTATAAGACCTGTACAGGAACCCCCGGCACCACATGACTCTCAGTATAAGACCTGTACAGGAACCTCAGGCACCACATGACTCTCAGTATAAGACCTGTACAGGAACCTCAGGCACCACATGACTCTCAGTATAAGACCTGTACAGGAACCCCCGGCACCACATGACTCTCAGTATAAGACCTGTACAGGAACCCCCGGCACCACATGACTCTCAGTATAAGACCTGTACAGGAACCCCCGGCACCACATGACTCTCAGTATAAGACCTGTACAGGAACCTCAGGCACCACATGATTCTCAGTATAAGACCTGTACAGGAACCTCAGGCACCACATGACTCTCAGTATAAGACCTGTACAGGAACCCCCGGCACCACATGACTCTCAGTATAAGACCTGTACAGGAACCTCAGGCACCACATGACTCTCAGTATAAGACCTATACAGGAACCCCCGGCACCACATGAGTCTCAGTATAAGGCCTGTACAGGAACCTCAGGCACCACATGACTCTCAGTGTAAGACCTGTACAGGAACCTCCGGCACCACATGACTCTCAGTATAAGACCTGTACAGGAACCCCCGGCACCACATGACTCTCAGTATAAGACCTGTACAGGAACCCCCGGCACCACATGCCCCTCAGTATAAGACCTGTACAGGAACCTCAGGCACCACATGACTCTCAGTATAAGACCTGTACAGGAACCCCCGGCACCACATGACTCTCAGTATAAGACCTGTACAGGAACCTCAGGCACCACATGACTCTCAGTATAAGACCTGTACAGGAACCCCCGGCACCACATGACCCTCAGTATAAGACCTGTACAGGAACCCCCGGCACCACATGCCCCTCAGTATAAGACCTGTACAGGAACCCCCGGCACCACATGACCCTCAGTATAAGACCTGTACAGGAACCCCCGGCACCACATGACTCTCAGTATAAGACCTGTACAGGAACCTCAGGCACCACATGACTCTCAGTATGAGACCTGTACAGGAACCCCCGGCACCACATGACTCTCAGTATAAGACCTGTACAGGAACCCCCGGCACCACATGCCCCTCAGTATAAGACCTGTACAGGAACCTCAGGCACCACATGACTCTCAGTATAAGACCTGTACAGGAACCCCCGGCACCACATGACTCTCAGTATAAGACCTGTACAGGAACCTCAGGCACCACATGACTCTCAGTATAAGACCTGTACAGGAACCCCCGGCACCACATGACCCTCAGTATAAGACCTGTACAGGAACCCCCGGCACCACATGACTCTCAGTATAAGACCTGTACAGGAACCTCAGGCACCACATGACTCTCAGTATGAGACCTGTACAGGAACCCCCGGCACCACATGACTCTCAGTATAAGACCTGTACAGGAACCCCCGGCACCACATGATTCTCAGTATAAGACCCATACAGGAACCCCCGGCACCACATGACCCTCAGTATAAGACCTGTACAGGAACCTGAGGCACCACATGACTCTCAGTATAAGACCTGTACAGGAACCCCCGGCACCACATGACTCTCAGTATAAGACCTGTACAGGAACCCCCGGCACCACGTGACCCTCAGTATAAGACCTGTACAGGAACCCCCGGCACCACGTGACCCTCAGTATAAGACCTGTACAGGAACCCCCGGCACCACATGACTCTCAGTATAAGACCTGTACAGGAACCCCCGGCACCACGTGACCCTCAGTATAAGACCTGTACAGGAACCCCTGGCACCACATAACTCTCAGTATAAGACCTGTACAGGAACCCCCGGCACCACATTACTCTCAGTATAAGACCTGTACAGGAACCCCCGGCACCACATGACTCTCAGTATAAGACCTGTACAGGAACCTCAGGCACCACATGACTCTCAGTATAAGACCTGTACAGGAACCCCCGGCACCACATGACTCTCAGTATAAGGCCTGTACAGGAACCCCCGGCACCACATGACTCTCAGTATAAGACCTGTACAGGAACCCCCGGCACCACATGACCCTCAGTATAAGACCTGTACAGGAACCCCCGCACCACATGACTCTCAGTATAAGACCTGTACAGGAACCTCAGGCACCACATGACTCTCAGTATGAGACCTGTACAGGAACCCCCGGCACCACATGATTCTCAGTATAAGACCTGTACAGGAACCCCCGGCACCACATGACCCTCAGTATAAGACCTGTACAGGAACCTGAGGCACCACATTACTCTCAGTATAAGACCTGTACAGGAACCCCCGGCACCACATGACTCTCAGTATAAGACCTGTACAGGAACCCCCGGCACCACATGACTCTCAGTATAAGACCTGTACAGGAACCCCCGGCACCACATTACTCTAAGTATGAGACCTGTACAGGAACCTCAGGCACCACATGACTCTCAGTATAAGACCTGTACAGGAACCCCCGGCACCACATTACTCTCAGTATAAGACCTGTACAGGAACCCCTGGCACCACATGACTCTCAGTATAAGACCTGTACAGGAACCCCCGGCACCACATGACTCTCAGTATGAGACCTGTACAGGAACCCCCGGCACCACAATACTCTCAGTATAAGACCTGTACAGGAACCCCCGGCACCACATTACTCTCAGTATAAGGCCTGTACAGGAACCCCTGGCACCACATGACTCTCAGTATAAGACCTGTACAGGAACCCCCGGCACCACATTACTCTCAGTATAAGGCCTGTACAGGAACCCCTGGCACCACATTACTCTCAGTATAAGACCGGTACAGGAACCCCCGGCACCACATTACTCTCAGTATAAGGCCTATACAGGAACCCCCGGCACCACATGACCCTCAGTATAAGACCTGTACAGGAACCTCAGGCACCACATGACTCTCAGTATAAGACCTGTACAGGAACCCCCGGCACCACATGACTCTCAGTATAAGACCTGTATAGGAACCCCCGGCACCACATGACCCTCAGTATAAGACCTGTACAGGAACCCCCGGCACCACATGACTCTCAGTATAAGACCTGTACAGGAACCCCCGGCACCACATGACCCTCAGTATAAGACCTGTACAGGAACCCCCGGCACCACATGACCCTCAGTATAAGACCTGTACAGGAACCCCCGGCACCACATGACCCTCAGTATAAGACCTGTACAGGAACCCCCGGCACCACATTACTCTCAGTATAAGACCTGTACAGGAACCTGAGGCACCACATGACTCTCAGTATGAGACCTGTACAGGAACCCCCGGCACCACATGATTCTCAGTATAAGACCTGTACAGGAACCCCCGGCACCACATGACCCTCAGTATAAGACCTGTACAGGAACCCCCGGCACCACATTACTCTCAGTATAAGACCTGTACAGGAACCTCAGGCACCACATGACTCTCAGTATAAGGCCTGTACAGGAACCTCAGACACCACATGACTCTCAGTATGAGACCTGTACAGGAACCCCCGGCACCACATGACTCTCATTATAAGACCTGTACAGGAACCCCCGGCACCACATGACTCTCAGTATAAGACCTGTACAGGAACCCCCGGCACCACATTACTCTCAGAATAAGACCTGTACAGGAACCCCCGGCACCACATTACTCTCAGTATAAGACCTGTACAGGAACCTCAGGCACCACATTACTCTCAGTATAAGACCTGTACAGGAACCCCCGGCACCACATGACTCTCAGTATAAGACCTGTACAGGAACCTCAGGCACCACATGACTCTCAGTATAAGACCTGTACAGGAACCCCCGGCACCACATGACTCTCAGTATAAGACCTGTACAGGAACCCCCGGCACCACATGACTCTCAGTATAAGACCTGTACAGGAACCCCCGGCACCACATGACTCTCAGTATAAGACCTGTACAGGAACCTCAGGCACCACATGACTCTCAGTATAAGACCTGTACAGGAACCCCCGGCACCACATGACTCTCAGTATAAGACCTGTACAGGAACCCCCGGCACCACATGACTCTCAGTATAAGACCTGTACAGGAACCCCCGGCACCACATGACTCTCAGTATAAGACCTGTACAGGAACCCCCGGCACCACATGACTCTCAGTATAAGACCTGTACAGGAACCTCAGGCACCACATGACTCTCAGTATGAGACCTGTACAGGAACCCCCGACACCACATGACTCTCAGTATGAGACCTGTACAGGAACCCCCGACACCACATGACTCTCAGTATAAGACCTGTACAGGAACCCCCGGCACCACATTACTCTCAGTATGAGACCTGTACAGGAACCCCCGGCACCACATTACTCTCAGTATGAGCACCATTGAGCTTCATATTTCGGTTGAATTGGATTTGATGTTTCTTACCCTGCCATATAAATCTTAAAATGGCTTTATTCCACTGATCAAACAGCGAAAGAGAAAGAGAAATTTGGGTAAAACGTTCATTTTTATAGTTTAAATCCTTTGACTTGAATATGGGAGAAGGTTCCATTTTTCAAGATCTTTTTTATTGAAAGAAAAATAGGGGTATATTTTTGATCCAGAATAGTTGTTAGGTCTGTATGAAGTACAACTCCTAAATAAAGAGATTCTGTTGGTGGGTAATGGGTAAATCTTTTTAAAGGTCAGAAGGGGGCGCCAGAGAAAGAGCGTTTCAGTTTTTTGTACGTTTACTTTGTGTCCAGACATTGGACCAACTTCTTGAAAAATCATCATATAAAATGGAACATCATCCGTTCCAAATACAAAGTAAATAGGAGTCAGTGGATCCGTCAGATGAACTTTGATTTAATTCCTTGATTTTGGACAATCATAAAGAGCACCAATATTTTTTTTTGTTATATCATCGATTTGAAATTTCTTTAGTACTTTAAATAAATATGGCCAGCTTAGTGAATAAAAAGACTCATTGTGTGTAAAGATGGTCTTATGTCGTCTTGTGTGTGTCTCATTGTGTGTAAAGATGGTCTTATGTCCTCTTGTGTGTGTCTCATTGTGTGTAAAGATGGTCTTATGTCGTCTTGTGTGTGTCTCATTGTGTGTAAAGATGGTCTTATGTCGTCTTGTGTGTGTCTCATTGTGTGTAAAGATGGTCTTATGTCGTCTTGTGTGTGTCTCATTGTGTGTAAAGATGGTCTTATGTCGTCTTGTGTGTGTCTCATTGTGTGTAAAGATGGTCTTATGTTGTCTTGTGTGTGTCTCATTGTGTGTATAGATGGTCTTATGTTGTCTTGTGTGTGTCTCATTGTGTGTAAAGATGGTCTTATGTCGTCTTGTGTGTCTCATTGTGTGTAAAGATGGTCTTATGTCGTCTTGTGTGTGTCTCATTGTGTGTAAAAATGGTCTTATGTCGTCTTGTGTGTGTCTCATTGTGTGTAAAGATGGTCTTATGTTGTCTTGTGTGTGTCTCATTGTGTGTAAAGATGGTCTTATGTCGTCTTGTGTCTGATCTTTGTGGATTCAGTTTGGGAGGATTTGTTCCATTCTGTTGGACATAATTGAGGTGAATAAACGATAGTCCACATTCAGGACAGAAATAGGTCTATATGAGGCACAGTCCAGTTGCTCTTTCCCTTCTTTTGGTCTCAGGGACATGATGGACTCTTTCACACTAGGAGGGAGGAGTTTTATTAAGTTCCCAGTTAAAAGTGTCCAAAAGTAACGGAGTAAGTGTGTCTTTTAGAGCTTTATATCACTCTGAGGTGTGTCTTTAGAGCTTTATACACTCTGAGGTGTGTCTTTAGAGCTTTATAACACTCTGAGGTGTGTCTTTAGAGCTTTATATCACTCTGAGGTGTGTCTTTAGAGCTTTATATCACTCTGAAGTGTGTCTTTAGAGCTTTATACACTCTGAGGTGTGTCTTTAGAGCTTTATAACACTCTGAGGTGTGTCTTTAGAGCTTTATAACACTCTGAGGTGTGTCTTTAGAGCTTTATATCACTCTGAGGTGTGTCTTTAGAGCTTTGTAAACTCTGAGGTGTGTCTTTAGAGCTTTATACCACTCTGAGGTGTGTCTTTAGAGCTTTATAACACTCTGAGGTGTGTCTTTAGAGCTTTATACCACTCTGAGGTGTGTGTTTAGAGCTTTATAAGACTCTGAGGTGTGTCTTTAGAGCTTTATAACACTCTGAGGTGTGTCTTTAGAGCTTTATACCACTCTGAGGTGTGTCTTTAGAGCTTTATACACTCTGAGGTGTGTCTTTAGAGCTTTATACACTCTGAGGTGTGTCTTTAGAGCTTTATACCACTCTGAGGTGTGTGTTTAGAGCTTTATAAGACTCTGAGGTGTGTCTTTAGAGCTTTATAACACTATGAGGTGCGTCTTTAGAGCTTTATACACTCTGAGGTGTGTCTTTAGAGCTTTATACACTCTGAGATGTGTCTTTAGAGCTTTATAACACTCTGAGGTGTGTCTTTAGAGCTTTATACACTCTGAGGTGTGTCTTTAGAGCTTTACACCACTCTGAGGTGTGTCTTTAGAGCCTTATACACTCTGAGGTGTGTCTTTAGAGCTTTATACCACTCTGAGGTGTGTCTTTAGAGCTTTATAACACTCTGAGGTATGTCTTTAGAGCTTTATACCACTCTGAGGTGTGTCTTTAGAGCTTTATAACATTCTGAGGTGTGTCTTTAGAGCTTTATACCACTCTGAGGTGTGTCTTTAGAGCTTTATAACACTCTGAGGTGTGTCTTTAGAGCTTTATATCACTCTGAGGTGTGTCTTTAGAGCTTTATAACACTCTGAGGTGTGTCTTTAAAGCTTTATAACACTCTGAGGTGTGTCTTTAGAGCTTTATAACACTCTGAGGTGTGTCTTTAGAGCTTTATACCACTCTGAGGTGTGTCTTTAGAGCTTTATAACACTCTGAGGTGTGTCTTTAGAGCTTTATAACACTCTGAGGTGTGTCTTTAGAGCTTTATATCTCTCTGAGGTGTGTCTTTAGAGCTTTATACACTCTGAGATGTGTCTTTAGAGCTTTATAACACTCTGAGGTGTGTCTTTAGAGCTTTATAACACTCTGAGGTGTGTCTTTAGAGCTTTATACACTCTGAGATGTGTCTTTAGAGCTTTATAACACTCTGAGGTGTGTCTTTAGAGCTTTATACCACTCTGAGGTGTGTCTTTAGAGCTTTATACCACTCTGAGGTGTGTCTTTAGAGCTTTATACCACTCCGAGGTGTGTCTTTAGAGCTTTATACACTCTGAGGTGTGTCTTTAGAGCTTTATATCACTCTGAGGTGTGTCTTTAGAGCTTTATACACTCTGAGGTGTGTCTTTAGAGCTTTATACACTCTGAGATGTGTCTTTAGAGCTTTATAACACTCTGAGGTGTGTCTTTAGAGCTTTATATCACTCTGAGGTGTGTCTTTAGAGCTTTATATCACTCTGAGGTGTGTCTTTAGAGCTTTATACACTCTGAGATGTGTCTTTAGAGCTTTATAACACTCTGAGGTGTGTCTTTAGAGCTTTATAACACTCTGAGGTGTGTCTTTAGAGCTTTATATCACTCTGAGGTGTGTCTTTAGAGCTTTGTAAACTCTGAGGTGTGTCTTTAGAGCTTTATAACACTCTGAGGTGTGTCTTTAGAGCTTTATACCACTCTGAGGAGTGTGTTTAGAGCTTTATAAGACTCTGAGGTGTGTCTTTAGAGCTTTATAACACTCTGAGGTGTGTCTTTAGAGCTTTAAAACACTCTGAGGTGTGTCTTTAGAGCTTCATACACTCTGAGGTGTGTCTTTAGAGCTTTATATCACTCTGAGGTGTGTCTTTAGAGCTTTATATCACTCTGAGGTGTGTCTTTAGAGCTTTATAACACTCTGAGGTGTGTCTTTAGAGCTTTATATCACTCTGAGGTGTGTCTTTAGAGCTTTATAACACTCTGAGGTGTGTCTTTAGAGCTTTATACCACTCTGAGGTGTGTCTTTAGAGCTTTATACACTCTGAGGTGTGTCTTTAGAGCTTTATATCACTCTGAGGTGTGTCTTTAGAGCTTTATAACACTCTGAGGTGTGTCTTTAGAGCTTTATACCACTCTGAGGTGTGTCTTTAGAGCTTTATAACACTCTGAGGTGTGTCTTTAGAGCTTTATACACTCTGAGATGTGTCTTTAGAGCTTTATATCACTCTGAGGAGTGTCTTTAGAGCTTTATACACTCTGAGATGTGTCTTTAGAGCTTTATAACACTCTGAGGTGTGTCTTTAGAGCTTTATAACACTCTGAGGTGTGTCTTTAGAGCTTTATACACTCTGAGATGTGTCTTTAGAGCTTTATACACTCTGAGGTGTGTCTTTAGAGCTTTATAACACTCTGAGGTGTGTCTTTAGAGCTTTATACCACTCTGAGGTGTGTCTTTAGAGCTTTATACACTCTGAGGTGTGTCTTTAGAGCTTTATAACACTCTGAGGTGTGTCTTTAGAGCTTTGTATCACTCTGAGGTGTGTCTTTAGAGCTTTATACACTCTGAGATGTGTCTTTAGAGCTTTATAACACTCTGAGGTGTGTCTTTAGAGCTTTATATCACTCTGAGGTGTGTCTTTAGAGCTTTATACACTCTGAGATGTGTCTTTAGAGCTTTATAACACTCTGAGGTGTGTCTTTAGAGCTTTATATCACTCTGAGGTGTGTCTTTAGAGCTTTATACACTCTAAGGTGTGTCTTTAGAGCTTTGTAAACTCTGAGGTGTGTCTTTAGAGCTTTATACCACTCTGAGGTGTGTCTTTAGAGCTTTATAACACTCTGAGGTGTGTCTTTAGAGCTTTATACCACTCTGAGGTGTGTGTTTAGAGCTTTATAAGACTCTGAGGTGTGTCTTTAGAGCTTTATAACACTCTGAGGTGTGTCTTTAGAGCTTTATAACACTCTGAGGTGTGTCTTTAGGGCTTCATACCACTCTGAGGTGTGTGTTTAGAGCTTTATAAGACTCTGAGGTGTGTCTTTAGAGCTTTATAACACTCTGAGGTGTGTCTTTAGAGCCTCATACACTATGAGGTGCGTCTTTAGAGCTTTATACACTCTGAGGTGTGTCTTTAGAGCTTTATACACTCTGAGGTGTGTCTTTAGAGCTTTATACCACTCTGAGGTGTGTCTTTAGAGCCTTATACACTCTGAGGTGTGTCTTTAGAGCTTTATACCACTCTGAGGTGTGTCTTTAGAGCTTTATAACACTCTGAGGTGTGTCTTTAGAGCTTTATACCACTCTGAGGTGTGTCTTTAGAGCTTTATACCACTCTGAGGTGTGTCTTTAGAGCTTTATAACATTCTGAGGTGTGTCTTTAGAGCTTTATACCACTCTGAGGTGTGTCTTTAGAGCTTTATAACACTCTGAGGTGTGTCTTTAGAGCTTTATATCACTCTGAGGTGTGTCTTTAGAGCTTTATAACACTCTGAGGTGTGTCTTTAAAGCTTTATAACACTCTGAGGTGTGTCTTTAGAGCTTTATAACACTCTGAGGTGTGTCTTTAGAGCTTTATACCACTCTGAGGTGTGTCTTTAGAGCTTTATAACACTCTGAGGTGTGTCTTTAGAGCTTTATAACACTGAGGTGTGTCTTTAGAGCTTTATATCTCTCTGAGGTGTGTCTTTAGAGCTTTATACACTCTGAGATGTGTCTTTAGAGCTTTATAACACTCTGAGGTGTGTCTTTAGAGCTTTATAACACTCTGAGGTGTGTCTTTAGAGCTTTATACACTCTGAGATGTGTCTTTAGAGCTTTATAACACTCTGAGGTGTGTCTTTAGAGCTTTATACCACTCTGAGGTGTGTCTTTAGAGCTTTATACCACTCCGAGGTGTGTCTTTAGAGCTTTATACACTCTGAGGTGTGTCTTTAGAGCTTTATATCACTCTGAGGTGTGTCTTTAGAGCTTTATACACTCTGAGGTGTGTCTTTAGAGCTTTATACACTCTGAGATGTGTCTTTAGAGCTTTATAACACTCTGAGGTGTGTCTTTAGAGCTTTATATCACTCTGAGGTGTGTCTTTAGAGCTTTATATCACTCTGAGGTGTGTCTTTAGAGCTTTATACACTCTGAGATGTGTCTTTAGAGCTTTATAACACTCTGAGGTGTGTCTTTAGAGCTTTATAACACTCTGAGGTGTGTCTTTAGAGCTTTATATCACTCTGAGGTGTGTCTTTAGAGCTTTGTAAACTCTGAGGTGTGTCTTTAGAGCTTTATACCACTCTGAAGTGTGTCTTTAGAGCTTTATAACACTCTGAGGTGTGTCTTTAGAGCTTTATACCACTCTGAGGAGTGTGTTTAGAGCTTTATAAGACTCTGAGGTGTGTCTTTAGAGCTTTATAACACTCTGAGGTGTGTCTTTAGAGCTTTATAACACTCGGAGGTGTGTCTTTAGAGCTTTATACACTCTGAGGTGTGTCTTTAGAGCTTTATACACTCTGAGGTGTGTCTTTAGAGCTTTATACCACTCTGAGGTGTGTGTTTAGAGCTTTATAAGACTCTGAGGTGTGTCTTTAGAGCTTTATAACACTCTGAGGTGTGTCTTTAGAGCCTCATACACTATGAGGTGCGTCTTTAGAGCTTTATACACTCTGAGGTGTGTCTTTAGAGCTTTATGCAACTCTGAGGTGTGTCTTTAGAGCCTTATACACTCTGAGGTGTGTCTTTAGAGCTTTATACCACTCTGAGGTGTGTCTTTAGAGCTTTATAACACTCTGAGGTGTGTCTTTAGAGCTTTATACCACTCTGAGGTGTGTCTTTAGAGCTTTATACCACTCTGAGGTGTGTCTTTAGAGCTTTATAACACTCTGAGGTGTGTCTTTAGAGCTTTATAACATTCTGAGGTGTGTCTTTAGAGCTTTATACCACTCTGAGGTGTGTCTTTAGAGCTTTATATCACTCTGAGGTGTGTCTTTAGAGCTTTATAACACTCTGAGGTGTGTCTTTAAAGCTTTATAACACTCTGAGGTGTGTCTTTAGAGCTTTATAACACTCTGAGGTGTGTCTTTAGAGCTTTATACCACTCTGAGGTGTGTCTTTAGAGCTTTATAACACTCTGAGGTGTGTCTTTAGAGCTTTATAACACTCTGAGGTGTGTCTTTAGAGCTTTATATCTCTCTGAGGTGTGTCTTTAGAGCTTTATACACTCTGAGATGTGTCTTTAGAGCTTTATAACACTCTGAGGTGTGTCTTTAGAGCTTTATAACACTCTGAGGTGTGTCTTTAGAGCTTTATACACTCTGAGATGTGTCTTTAGAGCTTTATAACACTCTGAGGTGTGTATTTAGAGCTTTATACCACTCTGAGGTGTGTCTTTAGAGCTTTATACACTCTGAGGTGTGTCTTTAGAGCTTTATAACACTCTGAGGTGTGTCTTTAGAGCTTTATACACTCTGAGGTGTGTCTTTAGAGCTTTATATCACTCTGAGGTGTGTCTTTAAAGCTTTATATCACTCTGAGGTGTGTCTTTAGAGCTTTATACACTCTGAGGTGTGTCTTTAGAGCTTTATACACTCTGAGGTGTGTCTTTAGAGCTTTATACTACTCTGAGGTGTGTCTTTAGAGCCTTATACACTCTGAGGTGTGTCTTTAGAGCTTTATACCACTCTGAGGTGTGTCTTTAGAGCTTTATAACACTCTGAGGTGTGTCTTTAGAGCTTTATACCACTCTGAGGTGTGTCTTTAGAGCTTTATACCACTCTGAGGTGTGTCTTTAGAGCTTTATAACATTCTGAGGTGTGTCTTTAGAGCTTTATACCACTCTGAGGTGTGTCTTTAGAGCTTTATAACACTCTGAGGTGTGTCTTTAGAGCTTTATATCACTCTGAGGTGTGTCTTTAGAGCTTTATAACACTCTGAGGTGTGTCTTTAGAGCTTTATACCACTCTGAGGTGTGTCTTTAGAGCTTTATAACACTCTGAGGTGTGTCTTTAGAGCTTTATAACACTGAGGTGTGTCTTTAGAGCTTTATATCTCTCTGAGGTGTGTCTTTAGAGCTTTATACACTCTGAGATGTGTCTTTAGAGCTTTATAACACTCTGAGGTGTGTCTTTAGAGCTTTATACACTCTGAGATGTGTCTTTAGAGCTTTATAACACTCTGAGGTGTGTCTTTAGAGCTTTATACCACTCTGAGGTGTGTCTTTAGAGCTTTATACCACTCCGAGGTGTGTCTTTAGAGCTTTATACACTCTGAGGTGTGTCTTTAGAGCTTTATATCACTCTGAGGTGTGTCTTTAGAGCTTTATACACTCTGAGGTGTGTCTTTAGAGCTTTATACACTCTGAGATGTGTCTTTAGAGCTTTATAACACTCTGAGGTGTGTCTTTAGAGCTTTATATCACTCTGAGGTGTGTCTTTAGAGCTTTATATCACTCTGAGGTGTGTCTTTAGAGCTTTATACACTCTGAGATGTGTCTTTAGAGCTTTATAACACTCTGAGGTGTGTCTTTAGAGCTTTATAACACTCTGAGGTGTGTCTTTAGAGCTTTATATCACTCTGAGGTGTGTCTTTAGAGCTTTGTAAACTCTGAGGTGTGTCTTTAGAGCTTTATACCACTCTGAAGTGTGTCTTTAGAGCTTTATAACACTCTGAGGTGTGTCTTTAGAGCTTTATACCACTCTGAGGAGTGTGTTTAGAGCTTTATAAGACTCTGAGGTGTGTCTTTAGAGCTTTATAACACTCTGAGGTGTGTCTTTAGAGCTTTATAACACTCGGAGGTGTGTCTTTAGAGCTTTATACACTCTGAGGTGTGTCTTTAGAGCTTTATACACTCTGAGGTGTGTCTTTAGAGCTTTATACCACTCTGAGGTGTGTGTTTAGAGCTTTATAAGACTCTGAGGTGTGTCTTTAGAGCTTTATAACACTCTGAGGTGTGTCTTTAGAGCCTCATACACTATGAGGTGCGTCTTTAGAGCTTTATACACTCTGAGGTGTGTCTTTAGAGCTTTATGCCACTCTGAGGTGTGTCTTTAGAGCCTTATACACTCTGAGGTGTGTCTTTAGAGCTTTATACCACTCTGAGGTGTGTCTTTAGAGCTTTATAACACTCTGAGGTGTGTCTTTAGAGCTTTATACCACTCTGAGGTGTGTCTTTAGAGCTTTATACCACTCTGAGGTGTGTCTTTAGAGCTTTATAACACTCTGAGGTGTGTCTTTAGAGCTTTATAACATTCTGAGGTGTGTCTTTAGAGCTTTATACCACTCTGAGGTGTGTCTTTAGAGCTTTATATCACTCTGAGGTGTGTCTTTAGAGCTTTATAACACTCTGAGGTGTGTCTTTAAAGCTTTATAACACTCTGAGGTGTGTCTTTAGAGCTTTATAACACTCTGAGGTGTGTCTTTAGAGCTTTATACCACTCTGAGGTGTGTCTTTAGAGCTTTATAACACTCTGAGGTGTGTCTTTAGAGCTTTATAACACTCTGAGGTGTGTCTTTAGAGCTTTATATCTCTCTGAGGTGTGTCTTTAGAGCTTTATACACTCTGAGATGTGTCTTTAGAGCTTTATAACACTCTGAGGTGTGTCTTTAGAGCTTTATAACACTCTGAGGTGTGTCTTTAGAGCTTTATACACTCTGAGATGTGTCTTTAGAGCTTTATAACACTCTGAGGTGTGTATTTAGAGCTTTATACCACTCTGAGGTGTGTCTTTAGAGCTTTATACACTCTGAGGTGTGTCTTTAGAGCTTTATAACACTCTGAGGTGTGTCTTTAGAGCTTTATACACTCTGAGGTGTGTCTTTAGAGCTTTATATCACTCTGAGGTGTGTCTTTAGAGCTTTATATCACTCTGAGGTGTGTCTTTAGAGCTTTATACACTCTGAGGTGTGTCTTTAGAGCTTTATACACTCTGAGATGTGTCTTTAGAGCTTTATAACACTCTGAGGTGTGTCTTTAGAGCTTTATAACACTCTGAGGTGTGTCTTTAGAGCTTTATATCACTCTGAGGTGTGTCTTTAGAGCTTTGTAAACTCTGAGGTGTGTCTTTAGAGCTTTATACACTCTGAGGTGTGTCTTTAGAGCTTTATAACACTCTGAGGTGTGTCTTTAGAGCTTTATACCACTCTGAGGTGTGTGTTTAGAGCTTTATAAGACTCTGAGGTGTGTCTTTAGAGCTTTATAACACTCTGAGGTGTGTCTTTAGAGCTTTATAACACTCTGAGGTGTGTCTTTAGGGCTTTATACCACTCTGAGGTGTGTGTTTAGAGCTTTATAAGACTCTGAGGTGTGTCTTTAGAGCTTTATACACTCTGAGGTGTGTCTTTAGAGCTTTATATCACTCTGAGGTGTGTCTTTAGAGCTTTATACACTCTGAGGTGTGTCTTTAGAGCTTTATAACACTCTGAGGTGTGTCTTTAGAGCCTCATACACTATGAGGTGCGTCTTTAGAGCTTTATACACTCTGAGGTGTGTCTTTAGAGCTTTATACACTCTGAGGTGTGTCTTTAGAGCTTTATACCACTCTGAGGTGTGTCTTTAGAGCCTTATACACTCTGAGGTGTGTCTTTAGAGCTTTATACCACTCTGAGGTGTGTCTTTAGAGCCTTATACACTCTGAGGTGTGTCTTTAGAGCTTTATACCACTCTGAGGTGTGTCTTTAGAGCTTTATAACACTCTGAGGTGTGTCTTTAGAGCTTTATACCACTCTGAGGTGTGTCTTTAGAGCTTTATACCACTCTGAGGTGTGTCTTTAGAGCTTTATAACATTCTGAGGTGTGTCTTTAGAGCTTTATACCACTCTGAGGTGTGTCTTTAGAGCTTTATAACACTCTGAGGTGTGTCTTTAGAGCTTTATATCACTCTGAGGTGTGTCTTTAGAGCTTTATAACACTCTGAGGTGTGTCTTTAAAGCTTTATAACACTCTGAGGTGTGTCTTTAGAGCTTTATACCACTCTGAGGTGTGTCTTTAGAGCTTTATAACACTCTGAGGTGTGTCTTTAGAGCTTTATAACACTCTGAGGTGTGTCTTTAGAGCTTTATATCTCTCTGAGGTGTGTCTTTAGAGCTTTATACACTCTGAGATGTGTCTTTAGAGCTTTATAACACTCTGAGGTGTGTCTTTAGAGCTTTATAACACTCTGAGGTGTGTCTTTAGAGCTTTATACACTCTGAGATGTGTCTTTAGAGCTTTATAACACTCTGAGGTGTGTCTTTAGAGCTTTATACCACTCTGAGGTGTGTCTTTAGAGCTTTATACCACTCCGAGGTGTGTCTTTAGAGCTTTATACACTCTGAGGTGTGTCTTTAGAGCTTTATATCACTCTGAGGTGTGTCTTTAGAGCTTTATACACTCTGAGATGTGTCTTTAGAGCTTTATAACACTCTGAGGTGTGTCTTTGTGTCTTTAGAGCTTTATATCACTCTGAGGTGTGTCTTTAGAGCTTTATATCACTCTGAGGTGTGTCTTTAGAGCTTTATACACTCTGAGATGTGTCTTTAGAGCTTTATAACACTCTGAGGTGTGTCTTTAGAGCTTTATAACACTCTGAGGTGTGTCTTTAGAGCTTTATATCACTCTGAGGTGTGTCTTTAGAGCTTTATACCACTCTGAGGTGTGTCTTTAGAGCCTTATACACTCTGAGGTGTGTCTTTAGAGCTTTATACCACTCTGAGGTGTGTCTTTAGAGCTTTATAACACTCTGAGGTGTGTCTTTAGAGCTTTATACCACTCTGAGGTGTGTCTTTAGAGCTTTATACCACTCTGAGGTGTGTCTTTAGAGCTTTATAACATTCTGAGGTGTGTCTTTAGAGCTTTATACCACTCTGAGGTGTGTCTTTAGAGCTTTATAACACTCTGAGGTGTGTCTTTAGAGCTTTATATCACTCTGAGGTGTGTCTTTAGAGCTTTATAACACTCTGAGGTGTGTCTTTAAAGCTTTATAACACTCTGAGGTGTGTCTTTAGAGCTTTATAACACTCTGAGGTGTGTCTTTAGAGCTTTATACCACTCTGAGGTGTGTCTTTAGAGCTTTATAACACTCTGAGGTGTGTCTTTAGAGCTTTATAACACTGAGGTGTGTCTTTAGAGCTTTATATCTCTCTGAGGTGTGTCTTTAGAGCTTTATACACTCTGAGATGTGTCTTTAGAGCTTTATAACACTCTGAGGTGTGTCTTTAGAGCTTTATAACACTCTGAGGTGTGTCTTTAGAGCTTTATACACTCTGAGATGTGTCTTTAGAGCTTTATAACACTCTGAGGTGTGTCTTTAGAGCTTTATACCACTCTGAGGTGTGTCTTTAGAGCTTTATACCACTCCGAGGTGTGTCTTTAGAGCTTTATACACTCTGAGGTGTGTCTTTAGAGCTTTATATCACTCTGAGGTGTGTCTTTAGAGCTTTATACACTCTGAGGTGTGTCTTTAGAGCTTTATACACTCTGAGATGTGTCTTTAGAGCTTTATAACACTCTGAGGTGTGTCTTTAGAGCTTTATATCACTCTGAGGTGTGTCTTTAGAGCTTTATATCACTCTGAGGTGTGTCTTTAGAGCTTTATACACTCTGAGATGTGTCTTTAGAGCTTTATAACACTCTGAGGTGTGTCTTTAGAGCTTTATAACACTCTGAGGTGTGTCTTTAGAGCTTTATATCACTCTGAGGTGTGTCTTTAGAGCTTTGTAAACTCTGAGGTGTGTCTTTAGAGCTTTATACCACTCTGAAGTGTGTCTTTAGAGCTTTATAACACTCTGAGGTGTGTCTTTAGAGCTTTATACCACTCTGAGGAGTGTGTTTAGAGCTTTATAAGACTCTGAGGTGTGTCTTTAGAGCTTTATAACACTCTGAGGTGTGTCTTTAGAGCTTTATAACACTCGGAGGTGTGTCTTTAGAGCTTTATACACTCTGAGGTGTGTCTTTAGAGCTTTATACACTCTGAGGTGTGTCTTTAGAGCTTTATACCACTCTGAGGTGTGTGTTTAGAGCTTTATAAGACTCTGAGGTGTGTCTTTAGAGCTTTATAACACTCTGAGGTGTGTCTTTAGAGCCTCATACACTATGAGGTGCGTCTTTAGAGCTTTATACACTCTGAGGTGTGTCTTTAGAGCTTTATGCCACTCTGAGGTGTGTCTTTAGAGCCTTATAACACTCTGAGGTGTGTCTTTAGAGCTTTATACACTCTGAGATGTGTCTTTAGAGCTTTATAACACTCTGAGGTGTGTCTTTAGAGCTTTATAACACTCTGAGGTGTGTCTTTAGAGCTTTATACACTCTGAGATGTGTCTTTAGAGCTTTATAACACTCTGAGGTGTGTATTTAGAGCTTTATACCACTCTGAGGTGTGTCTTTAGAGCTTTATACACTCTGAGGTGTGTCTTTAGAGCTTTATAACACTCTGAGGTGTGTCTTTAGAGCTTTATACACTCTGAGGTGTGTCTTTAGAGCTTTATATCACTCTGAGGTGTGTCTTTAGAGCTTTATATCACTCTGAGGTGTGTCTTTAGAGCTTTATACACTCTGAGGTGTGTCTTTAGAGCTTTATACACTCTGAGATGTGTCTTTAGAGCTTTATAACACTCTGAGGTGTGTCTTTAGAGCTTTATAACACTCTGAGGTGTGTCTTTAGAGCTTTATATCACTCTGAGGTGTGTCTTTAGAGCTTTGTAAACTCTGAGGTGTGTCTTTAGAGCTTTATACACTCTGAGGTGTGTCTTTAGAGCTTTATAACACTCTGAGGTGTGTCTTTAGAGCTTTATACCACTCTGAGGTGTGTGTTTAGAGCTTTATAAGACTCTGAGGTGTGTCTTTAGAGCTTTATAACACTCTGAGGTGTGTCTTTAGAGCTTTATAACACTCTGAGGTGTGTCTTTAGGGCTTTATACCACTCTGAGGTGTGTGTTTAGAGCTTTATAAGACTCTGAGGTGTGTCTTTAGAGCTTTATACACTCTGAGGTGTGTCTTTAGAGCTTTATATCACTCTGAGGTGTGTCTTTAGAGCTTTATACACTCTGAGGTGTGTCTTTAGAGCTTTATAACACTCTGAGGTGTGTCTTTAGAGCCTCATACACTATGAGGTGCGTCTTTAGAGCTTTATACACTCTGAGGTGTGTCTTTAGAGCTTTATACACTCTGAGGTGTGTCTTTAGAGCTTTATACCACTCTGAGGTGTGTCTTTAGAGCCTTATACACTCTGAGGTGTGTCTTTAGAGCTTTATACCACTCTGAGGTGTGTCTTTAGAGCCTTATACACTCTGAGGTGTGTCTTTAGAGCTTTATACCACTCTGAGGTGTGTCTTTAGAGCTTTATAACACTCTGAGGTGTGTCTTTAGAGCTTTATACCACTCTGAGGTGTGTCTTTAGAGCTTTATACCACTCTGAGGTGTGTCTTTAGAGCTTTATAACATTCTGAGGTGTGTCTTTAGAGCTTTATACCACTCTGAGGTGTGTCTTTAGAGCTTTATAACACTCTGAGGTGTGTCTTTAGAGCTTTATATCACTCTGAGGTGTGTCTTTAGAGCTTTATAACACTCTGAGGTGTGTCTTTAAAGCTTTATAACACTCTGAGGTGTGTCTTTAGAGCTTTATACCACTCTGAGGTGTGTCTTTAGAGCTTTATAACACTCTGAGGTGTGTCTTTAGAGCTTTATAACACTCTGAGGTGTGTCTTTAGAGCTTTATATCTCTCTGAGGTGTGTCTTTAGAGCTTTATACACTCTGAGATGTGTCTTTAGAGCTTTATAACACTCTGAGGTGTGTCTTTAGAGCTTTATAACACTCTGAGGTGTGTCTTTAGAGCTTTATACACTCTGAGATGTGTCTTTAGAGCTTTATAACACTCTGAGGTGTGTCTTTAGAGCTTTATACCACTCTGAGGTGTGTCTTTAGAGCTTTATACCACTCCGAGGTGTGTCTTTAGAGCTTTATACACTCTGAGGTGTGTCTTTAGAGCTTTATATCACTCTGAGGTGTGTCTTTAGAGCTTTATACACTCTGAGGTGTGTCTTTAGAGCTTTATACACTCTGAGATGTGTCTTTAGAGCTTTATAACACTCTGAGGTGTGTCTTTGTGTCTTTAGAGCTTTATATCACTCTGAGGTGTGTCTTTAGAGCTTTATATCACTCTGAGGTGTGTCTTTAGAGCTTTATACACTCTGAGATGTGTCTTTAGAGCTTTATAACACTCTGAGGTGTGTCTTTAGAGCTTTATAACACTCTGAGGTGTGTCTTTAGAGCTTTATATCACTCTGAGGTGTGTCTTTAGAGCTTTATACCACTCTGAGGTGTGTCTTTAGAGCCTTATACACTCTGAGGTGTGTCTTTAGAGCTTTATACCACTCTGAGGTGTGTCTTTAGAGCTTTATAACACTCTGAGGTGTGTCTTTAGAGCTTTATACCACTCTGAGGTGTGTCTTTAGAGCTTTATACCACTCTGAGGTGTGTCTTTAGAGCTTTATAACATTCTGAGGTGTGTCTTTAGAGCTTTATACCACTCTGAGGTGTGTCTTTAGAGCTTTATAACACTCTGAGGTGTGTCTTTAGAGCTTTATATCACTCTGAGGTGTGTCTTTAGAGCTTTATAACACTCTGAGGTGTGTCTTTAAAGCTTTATAACACTCTGAGGTGTGTCTTTAGAGCTTTATAACACTCTGAGGTGTGTCTTTAGAGCTTTATACCACTCTGAGGTGTGTCTTTAGAGCTTTATAACACTCTGAGGTGTGTCTTTAGAGCTTTATAACACTGAGGTGTGTCTTTAGAGCTTTATATCTCTCTGAGGTGTGTCTTTAGAGCTTTATACACTCTGAGATGTGTCTTTAGAGCTTTATAACACTCTGAGGTGTGTCTTTAGAGCTTTATAACACTCTGAGGTGTGTCTTTAGAGCTTTATACACTCTGAGATGTGTCTTTAGAGCTTTATAACACTCTGAGGTGTGTCTTTAGAGCTTTATACCACTCTGAGGTGTGTCTTTAGAGCTTTATACCACTCCGAGGTGTGTCTTTAGAGCTTTATACACTCTGAGGTGTGTCTTTAGAGCTTTATACACTCTGAGGTGTGTCTTTAGAGCTTTATAACACTCTGAGGTGTGTCTTTAGAGCTTTATACACTCTGAGATGTGTCTTTAGAGCTTTATAACACTCTGAGGTGTGTCTTTAGAGCTTTATACCACTCTGAGGTGTGTCTTTAGAGCTTTATACCACTCCGAGGTGTGTCTTTAGAGCTTTATACACTCTGAGGTGTGTCTTTAGAGCTTTATATCACTCTGAGGTGTGTCTTTAGAGCTTTATACACTCTGAGGTGTGTCTTTAGAGCTTTATACACTCTGAGATGTGTCTTTAGAGCTTTATAACACTCTGAGGTGTGTCTTTAGAGCTTTATATCACTCTGAGGTGTGTCTTTAGAGCTTTATATCACTCTGAGGTGTGTCTTTAGAGCTTTATACACTCTGAGATGTGTCTTTAGAGCTTTATAACACTCTGAGGTGTGTCTTTAGAGCTTTATAACACTCTGAGGTGTGTCTTTAGAGCTTTATATCACTCTGAGGTGTGTCTTTAGAGCTTTGTAAACTCTGAGGTGTGTCTTTAGAGCTTTATACCACTCTGAAGTGTGTCTTTAGAGCTTTATAACACTCTGAGGTGTGTCTTTAGAGCTTTATACCACTCTGAGGAGTGTGTTTAGAGCTTTATAAGACTCTGAGGTGTGTCTTTAGAGCTTTATAACACTCTGAGGTGTGTCTTTAGAGCTTTATAACACTCGGAGGTGTGTCTTTAGAGCTTTATACACTCTGAGGTGTGTCTTTAGAGCTTTATACACTCTGAGGTGTGTCTTTAGAGCTTTATACCACTCTGAGGTGTGTGTTTAGAGCTTTATAAGACTCTGAGGTGTGTCTTTAGAGCTTTATAACACTCTGAGGTGTGTCTTTAGAGCCTCATACACTATGAGGTGCGTCTTTAGAGCTTTATACACTCTGAGGTGTGTCTTTAGAGCTTTATGCCACTCTGAGGTGTGTCTTTAGAGCCTTATAACACTCTGAGGTGTGTCTTTAGAGCTTTATACACTCTGAGATGTGTCTTTAGAGCTTTATAACACTCTGAGGTGTGTCTTTAGAGCTTTATAACACTCTGAGGTGTGTCTTTAGAGCTTTATACACTCTGAGATGTGTCTTTAGAGCTTTATAACACTCTGAGGTGTGTATTTAGAGCTTTATACCACTCTGAGGTGTGTCTTTAGAGCTTTATACACTCTGAGGTGTGTCTTTAGAGCTTTATAACACTCTGAGGTGTGTCTTTAGAGCTTTATACACTCTGAGGTGTGTCTTTAGAGCTTTATATCACTCTGAGGTGTGTCTTTAGAGCTTTATATCACTCTGAGGTGTGTCTTTAGAGCTTTATACACTCTGAGGTGTGTCTTTAGAGCTTTATACACTCTGAGATGTGTCTTTAGAGCTTTATAACACTCTGAGGTGTGTCTTTAGAGCTTTATAACACTCTGAGGTGTGTCTTTAGAGCTTTATATCACTCTGAGGTGTGTCTTTAGAGCTTTGTAAACTCTGAGGTGTGTCTTTAGAGCTTTATACACTCTGAGGTGTGTCTTTAGAGCTTTATAACACTCTGAGGTGTGTCTTTAGAGCTTTATACCACTCTGAGGTGTGTGTTTAGAGCTTTATAAGACTCTGAGGTGTGTCTTTAGAGCTTTATAACACTCTGAGGTGTGTCTTTAGAGCTTTATAACACTCTGAGGTGTGTCTTTAGAGCTTTATATCACTCTGAGGTGTGTCTTTAGAGCTTTATACACTCTGAGGTGTGTCTTTAGAGCTTTATAACACTCTGAGGTGTGTCTTTAGAGCCTCATACACTATGAGGTGCGTCTTTAGAGCTTTATACACTCTGAGGTGTGTCTTTAGAGCTTTATACACTCTGAGGTGTGTCTTTAGAGCTTTATACCACTCTGAGGTGTGTCTTTAGAGCCTTATACACTCTGAGGTGTGTCTTTAGAGCTTTATACCACTCTGAGGTGTGTCTTTAGAGCCTTATACACTCTGAGGTGTGTCTTTAGAGCTTTATACCACTCTGAGGTGTGTCTTTAGAGCTTTATAACACTCTGAGGTGTGTCTTTAGAGCTTTATACCACTCTGAGGTGTGTCTTTAGAGCTTTATACCACTCTGAGGTGTGTCTTTAGAGCTTTATAACATTCTGAGGTGTGTCTTTAGAGCTTTATACCACTCTGAGGTGTGTCTTTAGAGCTTTATAACACTCTGAGGTGTGTCTTTAGAGCTTTATATCACTCTGAGGTGTGTCTTTAGAGCTTTATAACACTCTGAGGTGTGTCTTTAAAGCTTTATAACACTCTGAGGTGTGTCTTTAGAGCTTTATACCACTCTGAGGTGTGTCTTTAGAGCTTTATAACACTCTGAGGTGTGTCTTTAGAGCTTTATAACACTCTGAGGTGTGTCTTTAGAGCTTTATATCTCTCTGAGGTGTGTCTTTAGAGCTTTATACACTCTGAGATGTGTCTTTAGAGCTTTATAACACTCTGAGGTGTGTCTTTAGAGCTTTATAACACTCTGAGGTGTGTCTTTAGAGCTTTATACACTCTGAGATGTGTCTTTAGAGCTTTATAACACTCTGAGGTGTGTCTTTAGAGCTTTATACCACTCTGAGGTGTGTCTTTAGAGCTTTATACCACTCCGAGGTGTGTCTTTAGAGCTTTATACACTCTGAGGTGTGTCTTTAGAGCTTTATATCACTCTGAGGTGTGTCTTTAGAGCTTTATACACTCTGAGGTGTGTCTTTAGAGCTTTATACACTCTGAGATGTGTCTTTAGAGCTTTATAACACTCTGAGGTGTGTCTTTGTGTCTTTAGAGCTTTATATCACTCTGAGGTGTGTCTTTAGAGCTTTATATCACTCTGAGGTGTGTCTTTAGAGCTTTATACACTCTGAGATGTGTCTTTAGAGCTTTATAACACTCTGAGGTGTGTCTTTAGAGCTTTATAACACTCTGAGGTGTGTCTTTAGAGCTTTATATCACTCTGAGGTGTGTCTTTAGAGCTTTATACCACTCTGAGGTGTGTCTTTAGAGCCTTATACACTCTGAGGTGTGTCTTTAGAGCTTTATACCACTCTGAGGTGTGTCTTTAGAGCTTTATAACACTCTGAGGTGTGTCTTTAGAGCTTTATACCACTCTGAGGTGTGTCTTTAGAGCTTTATACCACTCTGAGGTGTGTCTTTAGAGCTTTATAACATTCTGAGGTGTGTCTTTAGAGCTTTATACCACTCTGAGGTGTGTCTTTAGAGCTTTATAACACTCTGAGGTGTGTCTTTAGAGCTTTATATCACTCTGAGGTGTGTCTTTAGAGCTTTATAACACTCTGAGGTGTGTCTTTAAAGCTTTATAACACTCTGAGGTGTGTCTTTAGAGCTTTATAACACTCTGAGGTGTGTCTTTAGAGCTTTATACCACTCTGAGGTGTGTCTTTAGAGCTTTATAACACTCTGAGGTGTGTCTTTAGAGCTTTATAACACTGAGGTGTGTCTTTAGAGCTTTATATCTCTCTGAGGTGTGTCTTTAGAGCTTTATACACTCTGAGATGTGTCTTTAGAGCTTTATAACACTCTGAGGTGTGTCTTTAGAGCTTTATAACACTCTGAGGTGTGTCTTTAGAGCTTTATACACTCTGAGATGTGTCTTTAGAGCTTTATAACACTCTGAGGTGTGTCTTTAGAGCTTTATACCACTCTGAGGTGTGTCTTTAGAGCTTTATACCACTCCGAGGTGTGTCTTTAGAGCTTTATACACTCTGAGGTGTGTCTTTAGAGCTTTATATCACTCTGAGGTGTGTCTTTAGAGCTTTATACACTCTGAGGTGTGTCTTTAGAGCCTCATACACTATGAGGTGCGTCTTTAGAGCTTTATACACTCTGAGGTGTGTCTTTAGAGCTTTATACACTCTGAGGTGTGTCTTTAGAGCTTTATACCACTCTGAGGTGTGTCTTTAGAGCCTTATACACTCTGAGGTGTGTCTTTAGAGCTTTATACCACTCTGAGGTGTGTCTTTAGAGCCTTATACACTCTGAGGTGTGTCTTTAGAGCTTTATACCACTCTGAGGTGTGTCTTTAGAGCTTTATAACACTCTGAGGTGTGTCTTTAGAGCTTTATACCACTCTGAGGTGTGTCTTTAGAGCTTTATACCACTCTGAGGTGTGTCTTTAGAGCTTTATAACATTCTGAGGTGTGTCTTTAGAGCTTTATACCACTCTGAGGTGTGTCTTTAGAGCTTTATAACACTCTGAGGTGTGTCTTTAGAGCTTTATATCACTCTGAGGTGTGTCTTTAGAGCTTTATAACACTCTGAGGTGTGTCTTTAAAGCTTTATAACACTCTGAGGTGTGTCTTTAGAGCTTTATACCACTCTGAGGTGTGTCTTTAGAGCTTTATAACACTCTGAGTAGTGTCTTTAGAGCTTTATAACACTCTGAGGTGTGTCTTTAGAGCTTTATATCTCTCTGAGGTGTGTCTTTAGAGCTTTATACACTCTGAGATGTGTCTTTAGAGCTTTATAACACTCTGAGGTGTGTCTTTAGAGCTTTATAACACTCTGAGGTGTGTCTT
The DNA here is from genome assembly GCF_026437365.1 of Eucyclogobius newberryi. Taxonomy (NCBI): domain Eukaryota; kingdom Metazoa; phylum Chordata; class Actinopteri; order Gobiiformes; family Gobiidae; genus Eucyclogobius; species Eucyclogobius newberryi. The sequence continues at coordinate 41,091 of NW_027316166.1, forward strand.
TAGAGCTTTATACACTCTGAGATGTGTCTTTAGAGCTTTATAACACTCTGAGGTGTGTCTTTAGAGCTTTATACCACTCTGAGGTGTGTCTTTAGAGCTTTATACCACTCCGAGGTGTGTCTTTAGAGCTTTATACACTCTGAGGTGTGTCTTTAGAGCTTTATATCACTCTGAGGTGTGTCTTTAGAGCTTTATACACTCTGAGGTGTGTCTTTAGAGCTTTATACACTCTGAGATGTGTCTTTAGAGCTTTATAACACTCTGAGGTGTGTCTTTGTGTCTTTAGAGCTTTATATCACTCTGAGGTGTGTCTTTAGAGCTTTATATCACTCTGAGGTGTGTCTTTAGAGCTTTATACACTCTGAGATGTGTCTTTAGAGCTTTATAACACTCTGAGGTGTGTCTTTAGAGCTTTATAACACTCTGAGGTGTGTCTTTAGAGCTTTATATCACTCTGAGGTGTGTCTTTAGAGCTTTATACCACTCTGAGGTGTGTCTTTAGAGCCTTATACACTCTGAGGTGTGTCTTTAGAGCTTTATACCACTCTGAGGTGTGTCTTTAGAGCTTTATAACACTCTGAGGTGTGTCTTTAGAGCTTTATACCACTCTGAGGTGTGTCTTTAGAGCTTTATACCACTCTGAGGTGTGTCTTTAGAGCTTTATAACATTCTGAGGTGTGTCTTTAGAGCTTTATACCACTCTGAGGTGTGTCTTTAGAGCTTTATAACACTCTGAGGTGTGTCTTTAGAGCTTTATATCACTCTGAGGTGTGTCTTTAGAGCTTTATAACACTCTGAGGTGTGTCTTTAAAGCTTTATAACACTCTGAGGTGTGTCTTTAGAGCTTTATAACACTCTGAGGTGTGTCTTTAGAGCTTTATACCACTCTGAGGTGTGTCTTTAGAGCTTTATAACACTCTGAGGTGTGTCTTTAGAGCTTTATAACACTGAGGTGTGTCTTTAGAGCTTTATATCTCTCTGAGGTGTGTCTTTAGAGCTTTATACACTCTGAGATGTGTCTTTAGAGCTTTATAACACTCTGAGGTGTGTCTTTAGAGCTTTATAACACTCTGGGGTGTGTCTTTAGAGCTTTATACACTCTGAGATGTGTCTTTAGAGCTTTATAACACTCTGAGGTGTGTCTTTAGAGCTTTATACCACTCTGAGGTGTGTCTTTAGAGCTTTATACCACTCCGAGGTGTGTCTTTAGAGCTTTATACACTCTGAGGTGTGTCTTTAGAGCTTTATATCACTCTGAGGTGTGTCTTTAGAGCTTTATACACTCTGAGGTGTGTCTTTAGAGCTTTATACACTCTGAGATGTGTCTTTAGAGCTTTATAACACTCTGAGGTGTGTCTTTAGAGCTTTATATCACTCTGAGGTGTGTCTTTAGAGCTTTATATCACTCTGAGGTGTGTCTTTAGAGCTTTATACACTCTGAGATGTGTCTTTAGAGCTTTATAACACTCTGAGGTGTGTCTTTAGAGCTTTATAACACTCTGAGGTGTGTCTTTAGAGCTTTATATCACTCTGAGGTGTGTCTTTAGAGCTTTGTAAACTCTGAGGTGTGTCTTTAGAGCTTTATACCACTCTGAAGTGTGTCTTTAGAGCTTTATAACACTCTGAGGTGTGTCTTTAGAGCTTTATAACACTCTGAGGTGTGTCTTTAGAGCCTCATACACTATGAGGTGCGTCTTTAGAGCTTTATACACTCTGAGGTGTGTCTTTAGAGCTTTATGCCACTCTGAGGTGTGTCTTTAGAGCCTTATACACTCTGAGGTGTGTCTTTAGAGCTTTATACCACTCTGAGGTGTGTCTTTAGAGCTTTATAACACTCTGAGGTGTGTCTTTAGAGCTTTATACCACTCTGAGGTGTGTCTTTAGAGCTTTATACCACTCTGAGGTGTGTCTTTAGAGCTTTATAACACTCTGAGGTGTGTCTTTAGAGCTTTATAACATTCTGAGGTGTGTCTTTAGAGCTTTATACCACTCTGAGGTGTGTCTTTAGAGCTTTATATCACTCTGAGGTGTGTCTTTAGAGCTTTATAACACTCTGAGGTGTGTCTTTAAAGCTTTATAACACTCTGAGGTGTGTCTTTAGAGCTTTATAACACTCTGAGGTGTGTCTTTAGAGCTTTATACCACTCTGAGGTGTGTCTTTAGAGCTTTATAACACTCTGAGGTGTGTCTTTAGAGCTTTATAACACTCTGAGGTGTGTCTTTAGAGCTTTATATCTCTCTGAGGTGTGTCTTTAGAGCTTTATACACTCTGAGATGTGTCTTTAGAGCTTTATAACACTCTGAGGTGTGTCTTTAGAGCTTTATAACACTCTGAGGTGTGTCTTTAGAGCTTTATACACTCTGAGATGTGTCTTTAGAGCTTTATAACACTCTGAGGTGTGTATTTAGAGCTTTATACCACTCTGAGGTGTGTCTTTAGAGCTTTATACACTCTGAGGTGTGTCTTTAGAGCTTTATAACACTCTGAGGTGTGTCTTTAGAGCTTTATACACTCTGAGGTGTGTCTTTAGAGCTTTATATCACTCTGAGGTGTGTCTTTAGAGCTTTATATAACTCTGAGGTGTGTCTTTAGAGCTTTATACACTCTGAGGTGTGTCTTTAGAGCTTTATACACTCTGAGATGTGTCTTTAGAGCTTTATAACACTCTGAGGTGTGTCTTTAGAGCTTTATAACACTCTGAGGTGTGTCTTTAGAGCTTTATATCACTCTGAGGTGTGTCTTTAGAGCTTTGTAAACTCTGAGGTGTGTCTTTAGAGCTTTATACACTCTGAGGTGTGTCTTTAGAGCTTTATAACACTCTGAGGTGTGTCTTTAGAGCTTTATACCACTCTGAGGTGTGTGTTTAGAGCTTTATAAGACTCTGAGGTGTGTCTTTAGAGCTTTATAACACTCTGAGGTGTGTCTTTAGAGCTTTATAACACTCTGAGGTGTGTCTTTAGGGCTTTATACCACTCTGAGGTGTGTGTTTAGAGCTTTATAAGACTCTGAGGTGTGTCTTTAGAGCTTTATACACTCTGAGGTGTGTCTTTAGAGCTTTATATCACTCTGAGGTGTGTCTTTAGAGCTTTATACACTCTGAGGTGTGTCTTTAGAGCTTTATAACACTCTGAGGTGTGTCTTTAGAGCCTCATACACTATGAGGTGCGTCTTTAGAGCTTTATACACTCTGAGGTGTGTCTTTAGAGCTTTATACACTCTGAGGTGTGTCTTTAGAGCTTTATACCACTCTGAGGTGTGTCTTTAGAGCCTTATACACTCTGAGGTGTGTCTTTAGAGCTTTATACCACTCTGAGGTGTGTCTTTAGAGCTTTATAACACTCTGAGGTGTGTCTTTAGAGCTTTATACCACTCTGAGGTGTGTCTTTAGAGCTTTATACCACTCTGAGGTGTGTCTTTAGAGCTTTATAACATTCTGAGGTGTGTCTTTAGAGCTTTATACCACTCTGAGGTGTGTCTTTAGAGCTTTATAACACTCTGAGGTGTGTCTTTAGAGCTTTATATCACTCTGAGGTGTGTCTTTAGAGCTTTATAACACTCTGAGGTGTGTCTTTAAAGCTTTATAACACTCTGAGGTGTGTCTTTAGAGCTTTATACCACTCTGAGGTGTGTCTTTAGAGCTTTATAACACTCTGAGGTGTGTCTTTAGAGCTTTATAACACTCTGAGGTGTGTCTTTAGAGCTTTATATCTCTCTGAGGTGTGTCTTTAGAGCTTTATACACTCTGAGATGTGTCTTTAGAGCTTTATAACACTCTGAGGTGTGTCTTTAGAGCTTTATAACACTCTGAGGTGTGTCTTTAGAGCTTTATACACTCTGAGATGTGTCTTTAGAGCTTTATAACACTCTGAGGTGTGTCTTTAGAGCTTTATACCACTCTGAGGTGTGTCTTTAGAGCTTTATACCACTCCGAGGTGTGTCTTTAGAGCTTTATACACTCTGAGGTGTGTCTTTAGAGCTTTATATCACTCTGAGGTGTGTCTTTAGAGCTTTATACACTCTGAGGTGTGTCTTTAGAGCTTTATACACTCTGAGATGTGTCTTTAGAGCTTTATAACACTCTGAGGTGTGTCTTTGTGTCTTTAGAGCTTTATATCACTCTGAGGTGTGTCTTTAGAGCTTTATATCACTCTGAGGTGTGTCTTTAGAGCTTTATACACTCTGAGATGTGTCTTTAGAGCTTTATAACACTCTGAGGTGTGTCTTTAGAGCTTTATAACACTCTGAGGTGTGTCTTTAGAGCTTTATATCACTCTGAGGTGTGTCTTTAGAGCTTTGTAAACTCTGAGGTGTGTCTTTAGAGCTTTATACCACTCTGAAGTGTGTCTTTAGAGCTTTATAACACTCTGAGGTGTGTCTTTAGAGCTTTATACCACTCTGAGGAGTGTGTTTAGAGCTTTATAAGACTCTGAGGTGTGTCTTTAGAGCTTTATAACACTCTGAGGTGTGTCTTTAGAGCTTTATAACACTCGGAGGTGTGTCTTTAGAGCTTTATACACTCTGAGGTGTGTCTTTAGAGCTTTATACACTCTGAGGTGTGTCTTTAGAGCTTTATACACTCTGAGGTGTGTGCTTTAGAGCTTTATAGCACTCTGAGGTGTGTCTTTAGAGCTTTATAACACTCTGAGGTGTGTCTTTAGAGCTTTATACACTCTGAGGTGTGTCTTTAGAGCTTTATACACTCTGAGGTGTGTCTTTAGAGCTTTATACACTCTGAGGTGTGTCTTTAGAGCTTTATACACTCTGAGGTGTGTCTTTAGAGCTTTATACACTCTGAGGTGTGTCTTTAGAGCTTTATACCACTCTGAGGTGTGTCTTTAGAGCTTTATACCACTCTGAGGTGTGTCTTTAGAGCTTTATAACACTCTGAGGTGTGTC